>NW_027473324.1:308918-617837 GCF_050947335.1 Megachile rotundata
ATTGTGACGGTATGAGTGTGATTGTATGATTGTGATAGTATGATTGTTATTGCATGATTGCGGTTGCAGAATTGTGTTGGTATGATTGTTATTGTATGATTGTGATTGTATGTTTGTGATTGTATGGTTGTGATTGTATGGTTGTGATTGTATGATTGCGATTGTATGATTGCGATTGTATGATCGTGATTGTATGATTGTGATTGTATAGTTGTGATTGTGTGATTGTGATTGTATGATTGTGATTGTATGATTGCGATTGTATGATTGTGATTGCATGGTTGTGATTGTACGAGTGTGATTGTACGATTGTGATTTTATGATTGTGACTGTATGACTGTGATTGTATGATTGTGGTCGCATGACTGGGATTGTATGATTGTGATTGTATGATTGTGATTGTATGATTGTGATAGTATGATTGCGACTGCAGGATTGTGCTTGTATGATTGCAATTGTATGATTGTGATTGTATGATTGTTATTGTATGATTGTTATTGTATGATTGTGATTGTATGATTGTGATTGTATGAGTGCGATTGTATGATTGCGATTTTATGATTGTGATTGTATGACTGTTGTTGTATGAATGCCATTGTATGATTTTGATTGTATGATTGTGATTGTACGATTGTGATTGTACGATTGTGATTGTACGATTGTGATTGTATGATTGTGATTGTATGTTTGTGATTGTATGGTTGTGATTGTATGGTTGTGATTGTATGATTGCGATTGTATGATTGCGATTGTATGATCGTGATTGTATGATTGTGATTGTATAGTTGTGATTGTGTGATTGTGATTGTATGATTGTGATTGTATGATTGCGATTGTATGATTGTGATTGCATGGTTGTGATTGTACGATTGTGATTGTACGATTGTGATTTTATGATTGTGACTGTATGACTGTGATTGTATGATTGTGGTCGCATGACTGGGATTGTATGATTGTGATTGTATGATTGTGATTGTATGATTGTGATAGTATGATTGCGACTGCAGGATTGTGCTTGTATGATTGCAATTGTATGATTGTGATTGTATGATTGTTATTGTATGATTGTGATTGTATGATTGTGATTGTATGAGTGCGATTGTATGATTGCGATTTTATGATTGTGATTGTATGACTGTTGTTGTATGAATGCCATTGTATGATTTTGATTGTATGATTGTGATTGTACGATTGTGATTGTACGATTGTGATTGTACGATTGTGATTGTATGATTGTGATTGTATGATTGTGATTGTATGATTGTGATAGTATGATTGTGATTGTATGATTGTGATTGTATGATTGGGATGGTATGATTGTGATTGTATGATTGTGATTGTATGATTGTGATTGTATGATTGGGATGGTATGATTGTGATTGTATGATTGTGATTGTATGATTGTGATTGTATGATTGCGATAGTATGATTGTGATTGTATGATTCTGATTGTATGATTGTGATTGTATGATTGTGATTGTTTGATTGCGATTGTATGATTGTGATTGTATGATTGTGATTTTATGATTGTGATTGTATGATTGTGATTGTATGATTGTGATTGTATGATTGTGATTGTAAGATTGCGTGTGTATGATTGCGATTGTTTGATTGTGATTGTATGATTGTGATTGTATGATTGTGTTTGTATGATTGCGATTGTATGATTGTGATTGTATGATTGTGATTGCATGATTGTGATGGTATGATTGTGATTGTATGATTTTGATTGTATGATTGTGATTGTATGATTGTGATTGTATGATTGTGATTGTATGATTGTTTTTGTATGATTGTGATTGTATAGTAGTAATTGTATGATTGTGATCGTATGATTGTCATTGTATGATTGTGATTGTATCATTGTGATTGAATGATTGTGAGTGTATGATTGCGATTGTATGATTGCGATCGTATGGTTGTGATTGTTTGATTGCGATTGTATGATTGTGATTGTATGATTGTGATTGTATGATTGTGATTGTATGATTGTGATTGTATGATTGTGATTGTATGATTGTAATTGTATGGTTGTGATTGTATGATTGTGATTGTATGATTGTGATTGTACGATTGTGATTGTACGATTGTGATTGTACGATTGTGATTGTATGATTGTGATTGTATGATTGTGATTGTATGATTGTGATAGTATGATTGTGATTGTATGATTGTGATTGTATGATTGTCATTGTATGATTGTGATTGTATGATTGTGATTGTATGAGTGTGATTGTATGATTGTGACTATATGAGTGTGATTGTATGATTGTGATTGTATCAATGTTTTTTGGAGATTGTATTTATATGATTGCGATTGTATGATTGTTATTGTATGATTGTGATTGTATGTTTGTGATTGTATGGTTGTAATTGTATGATTGCGATTGTATGATCGTGATTGTATGATTGTGATTGTATGATTGTGCTTGTATGATTGTGATTGTATGATTGTAATTGTATCAATGTTTTTGGGAGATTGTATTCATATGATTGCGATTGTATGATTGTGATTGAATGATTGTGATTGTATGATCGTGATTATATGACTGTGATTGTATGATAGTGATTGAATGATTGCGATTGTATGATTGTGATTGAATGACTGCTTTTGAATGTTTGTGATTGTATTATTGTGATTGTATGATTATGGTTGTATGACTGTGATTGTATGATTGTGATTGTATGATTGTGACCGTATGAGTGTGAGTGTATGATTGTGATAGTATGATTGTTATTGTATTATTGTGATTGTATGATTGTGATTGTATGATTGTTTTTGGGAGATTGTATTTATATGATTGCGAATGTATGATTGTGATTGAATGATTGTGATTGTATAGTTGTGATAGTGTGATTGTGATTGTATGATTGTGATTGTATGATTGCGATTGTATGATTGTGATTGCATGGTTGTGATTGTACGATTGTGATTGTACGATTGTGATTTTATGATTGTGACTGTATGACTGTGATTGTATGATTGTGGTCGCATGACTGGGATTGTATGATTGTGATTGTATGATTGTGATTGTATGATTGTGATAGTATGATTGCGACTGCAGGATTGTGCTTGTATGATTGCAATTGTATGATTGTGATTGTATGATTGTGATTGCATGATTGTGATTGCATGATTGTGATTGTAATTGCGATTGTATGAATGTAATTGTATGACTTGTGGTAGTATGGCTCTGATTGTATGATAGTGATTGTATGATTGCGACTGTATGATTGGGATTGTATGATTGTGATTGTGTTTTTGTGGATGTATGATTGTGATTGTATGACTGTGATTTTATGATTGTGATTGTATCAGTGTTTTTGGGAGATTGTATTTATATGATCGCGATTCTATGATTGTGATTGAATGATTGTGATTGTATGATTGTGATTGTATGATTGTGATTGTATGAGTGCGATTGTATGATTGCGATTTTATGATTGTGATTGTATGATTGTTGTTGTATGAAAGCCATTGTATGATTGTGATTGTATGATTGTGATTGTATGATTGTGATTGTATGATTGTGATTGTAGGATTGTGACAGTATGTTTCTGATTGTATGATTGTGATTGGATGATTGTGATTGTACAATTGTGATTGTGCGATTGTGATTGTACGATTGTGATTGTACGATTGTGATTGTACGATTGTGATTGTACGATTGTGATTGTACGATTGTGATTGTACGATTGTGATTGTACGATTGTGATTGTACGATTGTGATTGTATGAGTGTGATTGTATGATTGTGACTATATGAGTGTGATTGTATGATTGTGATTGTATGATTGTGATTGTATCAATGTTTTTTGGAGATTGTATTTATATGATTGCGATTGTATGATTGTTATTGTATGATTGTGATTGTATGTTTGTGATTGTATTATTGTGATTGTATGGTTGTGATTGTATGGTTGTAATTGTATGATTGCGATTGTATGATCGTGATTGTATGATTGTGATTGTATGATTGTGCTTGTATCAATGTTTTTGGGAGATTGTATTCATAAGATTGCGATTGTATGATTGTGATTGAATGACTGTGATTGTATGATCGTGATTATATGACTGTGATTGTATGATAGTGATTGAATGATTGCGATTGTATGATTGTGATTGAATGACTGCTTTTGAATGTTTGTGATTGTATTATTGTGATTGTATGATTATGATTGTATGACTGTGATTGTATGATTGTGATTGTATGATTGTGACCGTATGAGTGTGGTTGTATGATTGTGATAGTATGATTGTTATTGCATGATTGCGATTGCAGAATTGTGTTGGTATGATTGTTATTGTATGATTGTGATTGTATGTTTGTGATTGTATGGTTGTGATTGTATGGCTGTGATTGTATGATTGCGATTGTATGATCGTGATTGTATGATTGTGATTGTATAGTCGTGATTGTGTGATTGTGATTCTATGATTGTGATTGTATGATTGCGATTGTATGATTGTGATTGCATGGTTGTGATTGTACGATTGTGATTGTACGATTGTGATTCTATGATTGTGATTGTATGATTGTGACTGTATGAGTGTGATTGTATGATTGTGATTATATGATTGTGATTGTATGATTGCGATTGTATGATCGTGATTGTATGATTGTGATTGTATAGTCGTGATTGTCTGATTGTGATTCTATGATTGTGATTGTATGATTGCGATTGTATGATTGTGATTGCATGGTTGTGATTGTACGAATGTGATTGTACGATTGTGATTCTATGATTGTGATTGTATGATTGTGACTGTATGATTGTGATAGTATGATTGCGACTGCAGGATTGTGCTTGTACGATTGCAATTGTATGATTGTGATTGTATGATTGTGATTGCATGATTGTGATTGCATGATTGTGATTGTAATTGCGATTGTATGAATGTAATTGTATGACTGTGGTAATATGACTCTGATTGTATGATAGTGATTGCATGATTGCGACTGTATGATTGGGATTGTATGATTGTGATTGTATGATTGTGATTGTATGATTGTGCTTGTATGATTGTGATTGTATGATTGTGATTGTATCAATGTTTTTGGGAGATTGTATTCATATGATTGCGATTGTATGATTGTGATTGAATGACTGTGATTGTATGATCGTGATTATATGACTGTGATTTTATGATAGTGATTGAATGATTGCGATTTTATGATTGTGATTGAACGACTGCTTTTGAATGTTTGTGATTGTATTATTGTGATTGTATGATTATGATTGTATGACTGTGATTGTATGATTGTGATTGTATGATTGTGACCGTATGAGTGTGAGTGTATGATTGTGATAGTATGATTGTTGTTGTATTATTGTGATTGTATGATTGTGATTGTATGATTGTGATTGTAGGACTGTGACAGTATGTTTGTGATTGTATGATTGTGATTGTATGATTGCGATTGTATGATTGTGATTGCATGGTTGTGATTGCAGGATTGTGATTGCACGATTGTGATTCTATGATAGTGATTGTATGATTGTGACTGTATGAGTGTGACTGTATGATAGTGATTGTATGACTGTGATTGTATGACTGTGATTGTATGATTGTGATTGTATGAATGTGATTGTATGATTGTGATTGTATGATTGTGACGGTGTGAGTGTGATTGTATGATTGTGATAGTATGATTTTTATTGCATGATTGCGATTGCAGAATTGTGTTGGTATGATTGTTATTGTATGATTGTGATTGTATGTTTGTGATTGTATGGTTGTGATTGTATGGTTGTGATTGTATGATTGCGATTGTATGATCGTGATTGTATGATTGTTGTTGTATGAATGCCATTGTATGATTGTGATTTTATGATTGTGACTGTATGACTGTGATTGTATGATTGTGGTCGCATGACTGGGATTGTATGATTGTGATTGTATGATTGTTATTGTATGATTGTGATTGTATGATTGTAATAGTATGATTGCGACTGCAGGAATGTGCTTGTATGATTGCAATTGTATGATTGTGATTGTATGATTGTGATTGCATGATTGTGATTGCATGATTGTGATTGTAATTGCGATTGTATGAATGTAATTGTATGACTGTGGTAGTATGACTCTGATTGTATGATAGTGATTGTATGATTGCGACTGCAGGATTGTGTTTGTATGATTGCAATTGTATGATTGTGATTGTATGATTGTGAATGCATGATAGTGATTGTAATTGCGATTGTATGATTGTAATTGTATGACTGTGGTAGTATGACTGTGATTGTATGATAGTGATTGTATGATTGTGACTGTATGATTGGGATTGTATGATTGTGATTGCATTTTTGTGAATGCATGATTGTGATTTTATGACTGTGATTGTATGATTGTGATTGTATGATTGTGACTGTATTATTGTGATTGTTTGATTGTGATTGTATCAGTGTTTTTGGGAGATTGTATTTATATGATTGCGATTGTATGATTGTGATTGAATGATTGTGATTGTATGATTGTGATTGTATGAGTGCGATTGTATGATTGCGATTTTATGATTGTGATTGTATGATTGTTGTTGTATGAAAGCCATTGTATGATTGTGATTGTATGATTGTGATTGTATGATTGTGATTGTATGATTGTGATTGTATGATTGTGATTGTAGGATTGTGACAGTATGTTTCTGATTGTATGATTGTGATTGGATGATTGTGATTGTACAATTGTGATTGTGCGATTGTGATTGTACGATTGTGATTGTACGATTGTGATTGTACGATTGTGATTGTACGATTGTGATTGTACGATTGTGATTGTACGATTGTGATTGTACGATTGTGATTGTACGATTGTGATTGTATGAGTGTGATTGTATGATTGTGACTATATGAGTGTGATTGTATGATTGTGATTGTATCAATGTTTTTTGGAGATTGTATTTATATGATTGCGATTGTATGATTGTTATTGTATGATTGTGATTGTATGTTTGTGATTGTATTATTGTGATTGTATGCTTGTGATTGTATGGTTGTAATTGTATGATTGCGATTGTATGATCGTGATTGTATGATTGTGATTGTATGATTGTGCTTGTATGATTGTGATTGTATGATTGTGCTTGTATGATTGTGATTGTATGATTGTGATTGTATCAATGTTTTTGGGAGATTGTATTCATATGATTGCGATTGTATGATTGTGATTGAATGACTGTGATTGTATGATCGTGATTATATGACTGTGATTGTATGATAGTGATTGAATGATTGCGATTGTATGATTGTGATTGAATGACTGCTTTTGAATGTTTGTGATTGTATTATTGTGATTGTATGATTATGATTGTATGACTGTGATTGTATGATTGTGATTGTATGATTGTGACCGTATGAGTGTGGTTGTATGATTGTGATAGTATGATTGTTATTGCATGATTGCGATTGCAGAATTGTGTTGGTATGATTGTTATTGTATGATTGTGATTGTATGTTTGTGATTGTATGGTTGTGATTGTATGGTTGTGATTGTGTGATTGCGATTGTATGATCGTGATTGTATGATTGTTGTTGTATGAATGCCATTGTATGATTGTGATTTTATGATTGTGACTGTATGACTGTGATTGTATGATTGTGGTCGCATGACTGGGATTGTTTGATTGTGATTGTATGATTGTGATTGTATGTTTGTGATTGTATTATTGTGATTGTATGCTTGTGATTGTATGGTTGTAATTGTATGATTGCGATTGTATGATCGTGATTGTATGATTGTGATTGTATGATTGTGCTTGTATGATTGTGATTGTATGATTGTGCTTGTATGATTGTGATTGTATGATTGTGATTGTATCAATGTTTTTGGGAGATTGTATTCATATGATTGCGATTGTATGATTGTGATTGAATGACTGTGATTGTATGATCGTGATTATATGACTGTGATTGTATGATAGTGATTGAATGATTGCGATTGTATGATTGTGATTGAATGACTGCTTTTGAATGTTTGTGATTGTATTATTGTGATTGTATGATTATGATTGTATGACTGTGATTGTATGATTGTGATTGTATGATTGTGACCGTATGAGTGTGGTTGTATGATTGTGATAGTATGATTGTTATTGCATGATTGCGATTGCAGAATTGTGTTGGTATGATTGTTATTGTATGATTGTGATTGTATGTTTGTGATTGTATGGTTGTGATTGTATGGTTGTGATTGTGTGATTGCGATTGTATGATCGTGATTGTATGATTGTTGTTGTATGAATGCCATTGTATGATTGTGATTTTATGATTGTGACTGTATGACTGTGATTGTATGATTGTGGTCGCATGACTGGGATTGTTTGATTGTGATTGTATGATTGTTATTGTATGATTGTGATTGTATGATTGTGATAGTATGATTGCGACTGCAGGATTGTGCTTGTATGATTGCAATTGTATGATTGTGATTGTATGATTGTGATTGCATGATTGTGATTGCATGATTGTGATTGTAATTGCGATTGTATGAATGTAATTGTATGACTGTGGTAGTATGACTCTGATTGTATGATAGTGATTGTATGATTGCGACTGTATGATTGGGATTGTATGATTGTGATTGTATAGTTGTGATTGTGTGATTGTGATTGTATGATTGTGATTGTATGATTGCGATTGTATGATTGTGATTGCATGGTTGTGATTGCACGATTGTAATTCTATGATTGTGATTGTATGATTGTGACTGTATGAGTGTGATTGTATGATTGTGATTGTATGACTGTGATTGTATGACTGTGATTGTATGATTGTGATTGTATGATTGTGATTTTATGATTGTGACTGTATGACTGTGATTGTATGATTGTGGTCGCATGACTAGGATTGTATGATTGTGATTGTATGATTGTGATTATATGATTGTGATAGTATGATTGCGACTGCAGGATTGTGTTTGTATGATTGCAATTGTATGATTGTGATTGTATGATTGTGATTGTATCAATGTTTTTGGGAGATTGTATTCATATGATTGCGATTGTATGATTGTGATTGAATGACTGTGATTGTATGATCGTGATTATATGACTGTGATTGTATGATAGTGATTGAATGATTGCGATTATATGATTGTGATTGAACGACTGCTTTTGAATGTTTGTGATTGTATTATTGTGATTGTATGATTATGATTGTATGACTGTGATTGTATGATTGTGATTGTATGATTGTGACCGTATGAGTGTGAGTGTATGATTGTGATAGTATGATTGTTATTCTATTATTGTGATTGTATGATTGTGATTGTATGATTGTGATTGTATGATTGTGATTGTATGATTGTGATTGTATGATTGTGATTGTATGATTGTGATTGTATGATTGTGATTGTAGGACTGTGACAGTATGTTTGTGATTGTATGATTGTGATTGTATGATTGCGATTGTATGACTGTGATTGCATGGTTGTGATTGCACGATTGTGATTGCACGATTGTGATTCTATGATAGTGATTGTATGATTGTGACTGTATGAGTGTGATTGTATGATTGTGATTGTATGACTGTGATTGTATGACTGTGATTGTATGATTGTGATTGTATGAATGTGATTGTATGATTGTGATTGTATGATTGTGACGGTGTGAGTGTGATTGTATGATTGTGATAGTATGATTTTTATTGCATGATTGCGATTGCAGAATTGTGTTGGTATGATTGTTATTGTATGATTGTGATTGTATGTTTGTGATTGTATGGTTGTGATTGTATGGTTGTGATTGTATGATTGCGATTGTATGATCGTGATTGTATGATTGTTGTTGTATGAATGCCATTGTATGATTGTCTTTTTATGATTGTGACTGTATGACTGTGATTGTATGATTGTGGTCGCATGACTGGGATTGTATGATTGTGATTGTATGATTGTTATTGTATGATTGTGATTGTATGATTGTGATAGTATGATTGCGGCTGCAGGATTGTGCTTGTATGATTGCAATTGTATGATTGTGATTGTATGATTGTGATTGCATGATTGTGATTGCATGATTGTGATTGTAATTGCGATTGTATGAATGTAATTGTATGACTGTGGTTGTATGACTCTGATTGTATGATAGTGATTGTATGATTGCGACTGTATGATTGGGATTGTATGATTGTGATTGTATAGTTGTGATTGTGTGATTGTGGTTGTATGATTGTGATTGTATGATTGCGATTGTATGATTGTGATTGCATGGTTGTGATTGCACGATTGTGATTGCACGATTGTAATTCTATGATTGTGATTGTATGATTGTGACTGTATGAGTGTGATTGTATGATTGTGATTGTATGACTGTGATTGTATGACTGTGATTGTATGATTGTGATTGTATGATTGTGATTTTATGATTGTGACTGTATGACTGTGATTGTATGATTGTGGTCGCATGACTAGGATTGTATGATTGTGATTGTATGATTGTGATTATATGATTGTGATAGTATGATTGCGACTGCAGGATTGTGTTTGTATGATTGCAATTGTATGATTGTGATTGTATGATTGTGATTGCATGATAGTGATTGTAATTGCGATTGTATGATTGTAATTGTATGACTGTGGTAGTATGACTCTGATTGTATGATAGTGATTGTATGATTGCGACTGTATGATTGGGATTGTATGATTGTGATTGTATTTTTGTGAATGTATGATTGTGATTGTATGACTGTGATTTTATGATTGTGATTGTATCAGTGTTTTTGGGAGATTGTATTTACATGATTGCGATTGTATCATTGTGATTGAATGATTGTGATTGTATGATTGTGATTGTATGATTGTGATTGTATGAGTGCGATTGTATGATTGCGATTTTATGATTGTGATTGTATGATTGTTGTTGTATGAATGCCATTGTATGATTGCGATTTTATGATTGTGATTGCATGATTGTTGTTGTATGAATGCCATTGTATGATTGTGATTGTATGATTGTGATTGTATAATTGTGATTGTAGGACTGTGACAGTATGTTTGTGATTGTATGATTGTGATTGAATGATTGTGATTGTGTGACTGTGATTGTATGATTGTGATTGTAGGATTGTGGTTGTATGATCGTGATTGTGTGATTGTGATTCTGAGATTGTAATTGTATGGTTGTGATCGTATGACAGTGATTGTATGATTGTGATTGTATGATCGTGATTGTATGATCGTGATTGTATGATCGTGATTGTATGATCGTGATTGTATGATCGTGATTGTATGATCGTGATTGTATGATCGTGATTGTATGATCGTGATTGTATGATCGT
The DNA here is from genome assembly GCF_050947335.1 of Megachile rotundata. Classification (NCBI taxonomy): domain Eukaryota; kingdom Metazoa; phylum Arthropoda; class Insecta; order Hymenoptera; family Megachilidae; genus Megachile; species Megachile rotundata. Next base: position 320,195 of record NW_027473324.1, read on the forward strand.
GATTGTATGATCGTGATTGTATGATCGTGATTGCATGATCGTGATTGTATGATCGTGATTGTATGATCGTGATTGTATGATCGTGATTGTATGATCGTGATTGTATGATCGTGATTGTATGATCGTGATTGTATGATCGTGATTGTATGATCGTGATTGTATGATCGTGATTGTATGATCGTGATTGTATGATCGTGATTGTATGAGTGTGATTGTATGATTGTGACTGTATGAGTGTGATTGTATGATTGTAATAGTATGATTGTGATTGTATGATTGTGATTGTATGATTGTGATTGTATTATTGTGATTGTATGATTGTGATTGTATGATTGTGATTGTATGATTGTGATTGTATGATTGTGATTGTATGATTGCGATTTTATGATTGTGATTGTATGATTGTTATTGTATGAATGCCATTGTATGATTGTGATTGTATAAGTGCGATTGTATGATTGCGATTTTATGATTGTGATTGTATGATTGTTATTGTGTGAATGCCATTGTATGATTGTGACTGTATGATTGTGATTGTATGATTCTGATTGTATGATTGTGATTGTATTATTGTGATTGTATGATTGTGATTGTATGATTGTGATTGTATGATTGTGATTGTATGATTGTGATTGTATGATTGTGATTGTATGATTGTGATTTTATGATTGTGATTTTATGATTGTGACGGTATGAGTGTGATTGTATGATTGTGATAGTATGATTGTTATTGCATGGTTGCGATGGCAGAATTGTGTTTGTATGATTGTTATTGTATGATTGTGGTTGTATGTTTGTGATTGTATTAATGTGATTGTATGGTTGTGATTGTACGTTTCTGATTGTATGATTGCGATTGTATGATCGTGATTGTATGATTGTGATTGTATAGTTGTGATTGTGTGATTGTGATTGTATGATTGTGATTGTATGATTGCGATTGTATGATTGTGTTTGCATGGTTGTGATTGCACGATTGTCATTGCACGAGTGTGATTCTATGATTGTGATTGTATGATTGCGACTGTATGAGTGTGATTGTATGATTGTGGTTGTATGACTGTGATTGTATGATTGTGATTGTATGATTGTGATTGTATGATTGTGACTGTAGGATTGTGACAGTATGTTTGTGGTTGTATGATTGCGATTGTATGATTGTGATTGTACGATTGTTTTTGTTTGATTGCGATCGTATGATTGTGATTGTATGATTGTGATTGTATTATTGTGATTGTATGATTGTGATTGTATGATTGTGATTGAATGACTGCTTTTGAATGATTGTCATTGTAATATTGTGACTGTATGATTGTGATTGTATGATTGTGATTGTATGACTCTGATTGTATGATTGTGATTGTATGATTGTGATTGTATGATTGGGATTGTATGATTGTGATTGTATGATTGTGATTGTATGATTGAGATTGTATGATTGTGATTGTATGATTGTGATTGTACGATTGTGATTGTATGATCGTGATTGTGTGATTGTGATTCTGAGATTTTAATTGTATGGTTGTGATCGTATGACAGTGATTGTATGATTGTGAATGTATGATTGTGATTGTATGATTGTGATTGTATGATTGTTTTTGTATGACTGTGATTGTATAGTAGTAATTGTATGATTGTCATCGTATGATTGTGATTGTATGATTGTTCTCGTATGATTGTGATTGTATAGTAGTAATTGTATGATTGTCTTCGTATGATTGTGATCGTATGATTGTGATGGTATGATTGTGATTGTATGATTGTGATTGTATGATTCTGATTGTATGATTGTGATTGTATTATTGTGATTGTATGATTGCGATTGTATGATTGTGATTGTATGATTGTGATTGTATGATTGTGATTGTATGATTGTGATTGTATTATTGTGATTGTATGATTGTGATTGTATGATTGTGATTGTATGATTGTGATTGTATGATTGTGATTGTATGATTGTGATTTTATGATTGTGATTGTATGATTGTGATTGTATGATTGTGATAGTATGATTGCGACTGCAGGATTGTACTTGTATGATTGCAATTGTATGATTGTGATTGTATGATTGTGATTGCATGATTGTGATTGCATGATTGTGATTGTAATTGCGATTGTATGAATGTAATTGTATGACTGTGGTAGTATGACTCTGATTGTATGGTAGTGATTGTATGATTGCGACTGTATGATTGGGATTGTATGATTGTGATTGTATAGTTGTGATTGTGTGATTGTGATTGTATGATTGTGATTGTATGATTGCGATTGTATGATTGTGATTGCATGGTTGTGATTGCACGATTGTGATTGCACGATTGTGATTCTATGATTGTGATTGTATGATTGTGACTGTATGAGTGTGATTGTATGATTGTGATTGTATGACTGTGATTGTATGACTGTGATTGTATGATTGTGATTGTATGATTGTGATTTTATGATTGTGACTGTATGACTGTGATTGTATGATTGTGGTCGCATGGCTAGGATTGTATGATTGTGATTGTATGATTGTGAATATATGATTGTGATAGTATGATAGCGACTGCAGGATTGTGTTTGTATGATTGCAATTGTATGATTGTGATTGTATGATTGTGATTGCATGATAGTGATTGTAATTGCGATTGTATGATTGTAATTGTATGACTGTGGTAGTATGACTGTGATTGTATGATAGTGATTGTATGATTGCGACTGTATGATTGGGATTGTATGATTGTGATTGCATTTTTGTGAATGTATGATTGTGATTTTATGACTGTGATTGTATGATTGTGATTGTATGATTGTGATTGTAGGACTGTGACAGTATGTTTGTGATTGTATGATTGTGATTGAATGATTGTGATTGTGTGACTGTGATTGTATGATTGTGATTGTAGGATTGTGGTTGTATGATCGTGATTGTGTGATTGTGATTCTGAGATTGTAATTGTATGGTTGTGATCGTATGACAGTGATTGTATGATTGTGATTGTATGATCGTGATTGTATGATCGTGATTGTATGATCGTGATTGTATGATCGTGATTGTATGATCGTGATTGTATGATCGTGATTGTATGATCGTGATTGTATGATCGTGATTGTATGATCGTGATTGTATGATCGTGATTGTATGATCGTGATTGTATGATCGTGATTGTATGATCGTGATTGTATGATCGTGATTGTATGATCGTGATTGTATGATCGTGATTGTATGATCGTGATTGTATGATCGTGATTGTATGATTGTGATTGTATGATTGCGATTGTATGATTGTTATTGTATGAATGCCATTGTATGATTGTGATTGTATAAGTGCGATTGTATGATTGCGATTTTATGATTGTGATTGTATGATTGTTATTGTGTGAATGCCATTGTATGATTGTGACTGTATGATTGTGATTGTATGATTCTGATTGTATGATTGTGATTGTATTATTGTGATTGTATGATTGTGATTGTATGATTGTGATTGTATGATTGTGATTGTATGATTGTGATTGTATGATTGTGATTGTATGATTGTGATTTTATGATTGTGATTTTATGATTGTGACGGTATGAGTGTGATTGTATGATTATGATAGTATGATTGTTATTGCATGGTTGCGATTGCAGAATTGTGTTTGTATGATTGTTATTGTATGATTGTGGTTGTATGTTTGTGATTGTATTAATGTGATTGTATGGTTGTGATTGTACGTTTCTGATTGTATGATTGCGATTGTATGATCGTGATTGTATGATTGTGATTGTATAGTTGTGATTGTGTGATTGTGATTGTATGATTGTGATTATATGATTGCGATTGTATGATTGTGTTTGCATGGTTGTGATTGCACGATTGTCATTGCACGAGTGTGATTCTATGATTGTGATTGTATGATTGCGACTGTATGAGTGTGATTGTATGATTGTGGTTGTATGACTGTGATTGTATGATTGTGATTGTATGATTGTGACTGTAGGATTGTGACAGTATGTTTGTGGTTGTATGATTGTGATTGTATCATTGTGATTGTACGATTGTTTTTGTTTGATTGCGATTGTATGATTGTGATTGTATGATTGTGATTGTATTATTGTGATTGTATGATTGTGATTGTATGATTGTGATTGAATGACTGCTTTTGAATGATTGTCATTGTAATATTGTGACTGTATGATTGTGATTGTATGATTGTGATTGTATGACTCTGATTGTATGATTGTGATTGTATGATTGTGATTGTATGATTGGGATTGTATGATTGTGATTGTATGATTGTGATTGTATGATTGAGATTGTATGATTGTGATTGTATGATTGTGATTGTAGGATTGTGATTGTATGATCGTGATTGTGTGATTGTGATTCTGAGATTTTAATTGGATGGTTGTGATCGTATGACAGTGATTGTATGATTGTGAATGTATGATTGTGATTGTATGATTGTGATTGTATGATTGTTTTTGTATGACTGTGATTGTATAGTAGTAATTGTATGATTGTCATCGTATGATTGTGATTGTATGATTGTTCTCGTATGATTGTGATTGTATAGTAGTAATTGTATGATTGTCTTCGTATGATTGTGATCGTATGATTGTGATGGTATGATTGTGATTGTATGATTGTGATTGTATGATTCTGATTGTATGATTGTGATTGTATTATTGTGATTGTATGATTGCGATTGTATGATTGTGATTGTATGATTGTGATTGTATGATTGTGATTGTATTATTGTGATTGTATGATTGTGATTGTATGATTGTGATTGTATGATTGTGATTGTATGATTGTGATTGTATGATTGTGATTTTATGATTGTGATTGTATGATTGTGATTGTATGATAGTGATTGTATGATTGTGACTGTATGAGTGTGATTGTATGATTGTGATTGTATGACTGTGATTGTATGACTGTGATTGTATGACTGTGATTGTATGATTGTGATTGTATGATTGTGATTGTATGATAGTGATTGTATGATTGTGACTGTATGAGTGTGATTGTATGATTGTGATTGTATGACTGTGATTGTATGACTGTGATTGTATGACTGTGATTGTATGATTGTGATTGTATGAATGTGATTGTATGATTGTGATTGTATGATTGTGACGGTGTGAGTGTGATTGTATGATTGTGATAGTATGATTTTTATTGCATGATTGCGATTGCAGAATTGTGTTGGTATGATTGTTATTGTATGATTGTGATTGTATGTTTGTGATTGTATGTTTGTGATTGTATGGTTGTGATTGTATGGTTGTGATTGTATGATTGCGATTGTATGATCGTGATTGTATGATTGTAGTTGTATGAATGCCATTGTATGATTGTGATTTTATGATTGTGACTGTATGACTGTGATTGTATGATTGTGGTCGCATGACTGGGATTTTATGATTGTGATTGTATGATTGTTATTGTATGATTGTGATTGTATGATTGTGATAGTATGATTGCGACTGCAGGATTGTGCTTGTATGATTGCAATTGTATGATTGTGATTGTATGATTGTGATTGCATGATTGTGATTGCATGATTGTGATTGTAATTGCGATTGTATGAATGTAATTGTATGACTGTGGTAGTATGACTCTGATTGTATGATAGTGATTGTATGATTGCGACTGTATGATTGGGATTGTATGATTGTGATTGTATAGTTGTGATTGTGTGATTGTGATTGTATGATTGTGATTGTATGATTGCGATTGTATGATTGTGATTGCATGGTTGTGATTGCACGATTGTGATTGCACGATTGTGATTCTATGATTGTGATTGTATGATTGTGACTGTATGAGTGTGATTGTATGATTGTGATTGTATGACTGTGATTGTATGACTGTGATTGTATGATTGTGATTGTATGATTGTGATTTTATGATTGTGACTGTATGACTGTGATTGTATGATTGTGGTCGCATGGCTAGGATTGTATGATTGTGATTGTATGATTGTGATTATATGATTGTGATAGTATGATTGCGACTGCAGGATTGTGTTTGTATGATTGCAATTGTATGATTGTGATTGTATGATTGTGATTGCATGATAGTGATTGTAATTGCGATTGTATGATTGTAATTGTATGACTGTGGTAGTATGACTGTGATTGTATGATAGTGATTGTATGATTGCGACTGTATGATTGGGATTGTATGATTGTGATTGCATTTTTGTGAATGTACGATTGTGATTTTATGACTGTGATTGTATGATTGTGATTGTATGATTGTGATTGTAGGATTGTGACAGTATGTTTCTGATTGTATGATTGTGATTGGATGATTGTGATTGTACAATTGTGATTGTGCGATTGTGATTGTACGATTGTGATTGTACGATTGTGATTGTACGATTGTGATTGTACGATTGTGATTGTATGATTGTGATTGTATGAGTGTGATTGTATGATTGTGACTATATGAGTGTGATTGTATGATTGTGATTGTATGATTGTGATTGTATCAATGTTTTTTGGAGATTGTATTTATATGATTGCGATTGTATGATTGTTATTGTATGATTGTGATTGTATGTTTGTGATTGTATGGTTGTGATTGTATGGTTGTGATTGTATGATTGCGATTGTACGATCGTGATTTCATGATTGTTGTTGTATGAATGCCATTGTATGATTGTGATTTTATGATTGTGACTGTATGACTGTGATTGTATGATTGTGGTCGCATGACTGGGATTGTATGATTGTGATTGTATGACTGTTATTGTATGATTGTGATTGTATGATTGTGATGGTATGATTGCGACTGCAGGATTGTGCTTGTATGATTGCAATTGTATGATTGCGATTGTATGATTGTGATTGCATGATTGTGATTTTAATGATTGTGATTGTAATTGCGATTGTATGAATGTAATTGTATGACTGTGGTAGTATGACTCTGATTGTATGATAGTGATTGTATGATTGCGACTGTATGATTGGGATTGTATGATTGTGATTGTATTTTTGTGAATGTATGATTGTGATTGTATGACTGTGATTTTATGATTGTGATTGTATCAGTGTTTTTGGGAGATTGTATTTACACGATTGCGATTGTATCATTGTGATTGAATGATTGTGATTGTATGATTGTGATTGTATGATTGTGATTGTATGAGTGCGACTGTATGATTGCGATTTTATGATTGTGATTGTATGATTGTTGTTGTATGAATGCCATTGTATGATTGCGATTTTATGATTGTGATTGCATGATTGTTGTTGTATGAATGCCATTGTATGATTGTGATTGTATGATTGTGATTGTATAATTGTGATTGGAGGACTGTGACAGTATGTTTGTGATTGTATGATTGTGATTGAATGATTGTGATTGTGTGACTGTGATTGTATGATTGTGATTGTAGGATTGTGATTGTATGATCGCGATTGTGTGATTGTGATTCTGAGATTGTAATTGTATGGTTGTGATCGTATGACAGTGATTGTATGATTGTGATTGTATGATTGTGATTGTATGATTGTGATTGTATGATTGTGATTGTATGATCGTGATTGTATGATCGTGATTGTATGATCGTGATTGTATGATCGTGATTGTATGATCGTGATTGTATGATCGTGATTGTATGATCGTGATTGTATGATCGTGATTGTATGATCGTGATTGTATGATTGTGATTGTAAGATTGCGTGTGTATGATTGCGATTGTATGATTGTGATTGTATGATTGTGATTGTATGATTGTGTTTGTATGATTGCGATTGTATGATTGTGATTGTATGATTGTGATTGCATGATTGTGATGGTATGATTGTGATTGTATGATTTTGATTGTATGATTGTGATTGTATGATTGTGATTGTATGATTGTGATTGTATGATTGTTTTTGTATGATTGTTTTTGTATGATTGTGATTGTATAGTAGTAATTGTATGATTGTGATCGTATGATTGTCATTGTATGATTGTGATTGTATCATTGTGATTGAATGATTGTGAGTGTATGATTGCGATTGTATGATTGCGATCGTATGGTTGTGATTGTTTGATTGCGATTGTATGATTGTGATTGTATGATTGTGATTGTATGATTGTGATTGTATGATTGTGATTGTATGATTGTAATTGTATGGTTGTGATTGTATGATTGTGATTGTATGATTGTGATTGTAAGATGGCGCGTGTATGATTGAGATTGTATGATTGTGATTGTATGATTGTGATCATATGGTTCTGATTGTTCGATTGCGATTGTACGATTGTGATTACATGATTGTGATTGCATGATTGTTTTTGTATGATTGTGATTCTATGATTGTGATTTTATGATTGTGCCTGTATGATTGTGATGGTATGATTGTGATTGTATGATTGTGATTGTATGATTGTTTTTGTATGATTGTGATTGTATAGTAGTAATTGTATGATTGTCATCGTATGATTGTGATTGTATGATTGTGATTGTATGATTGTGATTGTATGATTGTGATTGTATGATTGTGATTGTATGATTGTGATTGTATGATTGTGATTGTATGATTGTGATTGTATGATTGAGATTGTATGATTGTGATTGTATTATTGTGATTGTATGATTGTGATTGTATGATTGTGATTGTATGATTGTGAATGTATGATTGTGATTGTATGATTGTGATTGTATGACTGTGATTGTATGATTGTTTTTGTATGATTGTGATTGTATAGTAGTAATTGTATGATTGTCTTCGTATGATTGTGATCGTATGATTGTGATTGTATGATTGTGATTGTATGATTGTGATTGTATCATTGTTTTTGTATGATTGTGATTGTATGATTGCGATTGTGTGATTGGGATGGTATGATTGTGATTGTATGATCGAAATTGCATGATTGTCATTGTATGATTGTGATCGTATGCTTGTGATTATATGATTGTGATTGTATGATTGCGATAGTATGATTGTGATTGTATGATTGTGATTGTATGATTGTGATTGTATGATTGTGATTGTATGATTGTGATTGTTTGATTGCGATTGTATGATTGTGATTGTATGATTGTGATTGTATGATTGTGATTTTATGATTGTGATTGTATGATTGTGATTGTATGATTGTGATTGTATGATTGTGATTGTATGATTGTGATTGTATGATTGTGATTGTATGATTGAGATTGTATGATTGTGATTGTATTATTGTGATTGTATGATTGTGATTGTATGATTGTGATTGTATGATTGTGAATGTATGATTGCGATTGTATTATTGTGATTGTATGACTGTGATTGTATGATTGTTTTTGTATGATTGTGATTGTATAGTAGTAATTGTATGATTGTCTTCGTATGATTGTGATCGTATGATTGTGATTGTATGATTGTGATTGTATGATTGTGATTGTATGATTGTGATTGTATCATTGTTTTTGTATGATTGTGATTGTATGATTGGGATGGTATGATTGTGATTGTATGATTGTGATTGTATGATTGTGATTGTATGATTGGGATGGTATGATTGTGATTGTATGATCGAAATTGCATGATTGTGATTGTATGATTGTGATCGTATGCTTGTGATTATATGATTGTGATTGTATGATTGCGATAGTATGATTGTGATTGTATGATTCTGATTGTATGATTGTGATTGTATGATTGTGATTGTTTGATTGCGATTGTATGATTGTGATTGTATGATTGTGATTTTATGATTGTGATTGTATGACTGTGATTGTATGATTGTGATTGTATGATTGTGATTGTAAGATTGCGTGTGTATGATTGCGATTGTACGATTGTGATTGTATAATTGTGATTGTATGATTGTGTTTGTATGATTGCGATTGTATGATTGTGATTGTATGATTGTGATTGCATGATTGTGATGGTATGATTGTGATTGTATGATTTTGATTGTATGATTGTGATTGTATGATTGTGATTGTATGATTGTGATTGTATGATTGTTTTTGTATGATTGTTTTTGTATGATTGTGATTGTATAGTAGTAATTGTATGATTGTGATCGTATGATTGTCATTGTATGATTGTGATTGTATCATTGTGATTGAATGATTGTGAGTGTATGATTGCGATTGTATGATTGCGATCGTATGGTTGTGATTGTTTGATTGCGATTGTATGATTGTGATTGTATGATTGTGATTGTATGATTGTGATTGTATGATTGTGATTGTATGATTGTAATTGTATGGTTGTGATTGTATGATTGTGATTGTATGATTGTGATTGTAAGATGGCGCGTGTATGATTGAGATTGTATGATTGTGATTGTATGATTGTGATCATATGGTTCTGATTGTTCGATTGCGATTGTACGATTGTGATTACATGATTGTGATTGCATGATTGTTTTTGTATGATTGTGATTCTATGATTGTGATTTTATGATTGTGCCTGTATGATTGTGATGGTATGATTGTGATTGTATGATTGTGATTGTATGATTGTTTTTGTATGATTGTGATTGTATAGTAGTAATTGTATGATTGTCATCGTATGATTGTGATTGTATGATTGTGATTGTATGATTGTGATTGTATGATTGTGATTGTATGATTGTGATTGTATGATTGTGATTGTATGATTGTGATTGTATGATTGTGATTGTATGATTGAGATTGTATGATTGTGATTGTATTATTGTGATTGTATGATTGTGATTGTATGATTGTGATTGTATGATTGTGAATGTATGATTGTGATTGTATGATTGTGATTGTATGACTGTGATTGTATGATTGTTTTTGTATGATTGTGATTGTATAGTAGTAATTGTATGATTGTCTTCTTATGATTGTGATCGTATGATTGTGATTGTATGATTGTGATTGTATGATTGTGATTGTATCATTGTTTTTGTATGATTGTGATTGTATGATTGCGATTGTGTGATTGGGATGGTATGATTGTGATTGTATGATCGAAATTGCATGATTGTCATTGTATGATTGTGATCGTATGCTTGTGATTATATGATTGTGATTGTATGATTGCGATAGTATGATTGTGATTGTATGATTGTGATTGTATGATTGTGATTGTTTGATTGCGATTGTATGATTGTGATTGTATGATTGTGATTGTATGATTGTGATTTTATGATTGTGATTGTATGATTGTGATTGTATGATTGTGATTGTATGATTGTGATTGTATGATTGTGATTGTATGATTGTGATTGTATGATTGAGATTGTATGATTGTGATTGTATTATTGTGATTGTATGATTGTGATTGTATGATTGTGATTGTATGATTGTGAATGTATGATTGCGATTGTATTATTGTGATTGTATGACTGTGATTGTATGATTGTTTTTGTATGATTGTGATTGTATAGTAGTAATTGTATGATTGTCTTCGTATGATTGTGATCGTATGATTGTGATTGTATGATTGTGATTGTATGATTGTGATTGTATGATTGTGATTGTATCATTGTTTTTGTATGATTGTGATTGTATGATTGGGATGGTATGATTGTGATTGTATGATTGTGATTGTATGATTGTGATTGTATGATTGGGATGGTATGATTGTGATTGTATGATCGAAATTGCATGATTGTGATTGTATGATTGTGATTGTATGATTGTGATTGTATGATTGTGATTGTATGATTGTGATTGTATGATTGTGATTGTATGATTGTGATTGTATGATTGTGATTGTATGATTGTGAATGTATGATTGTGATTGTATGATTGTGATTGTATGATTGTGATTGTATGATTGTTTTTGTATGATTGTGATTGTATAGTAGTAATTGTATGATTGTCATCGTATGATTGTGATTGTATGAATGTGATTGTATGATTGTGATTGTATGATTGTGATTGTATGATTGTGATTGTATGATTGTGATTGTATGATTGAGATTGTATGATTGTGATTATATTATTGTGATTGTATGATTGTGATTGTATGATTGTGATTGTATGATTGTGATTGTATGATTGTGATTGTATCATTGTTTTTGTATGATTGTGATTGTATGATTGCGATTGTGTGATTGTGATTGTATGATTGTGATTGTATGATTGTGATTGTATGATTGGGATGGCATGATTGTGATTGTATGATTGTGATTGTATGATTGTGATTGTATGATTGGGATGGTATGATTGTGATTGTATGATCGAAATTGCATGATTGTGATTGTATGATTGTGATCGTATGCTTGTGATTATATGATTGTGATTGTATGATTGCGATAGTATGACTGTGATTGTATGATTCTGATTGTATGATTTTGATTGTATGATTGTGATTGTATGATTGTGATTGTATGATTGTGAATGTATGATTGTGATTGTATGATTGTGATTGTATGACTGTGATTGTATGATTGTTTTTGTATGATTGTGATTGTATAGTAGTAATTGTATGATTGTCTTCGTATGATTGTGATCGTAGGATTGTGATTGTATGATTGTGATTGTATGATTGTGATTGTATGATTGTGATTGTATCATTGTTTTTGTATGATTGTGATTGTATGATTGCGATTGTGTGATTGTGATTGTATGATTGCGATTGTATGATTGTGATTGTATGTTTGAGATTGTATGATTGTGATTGTATTATTGTGATTGTATGATTGTGATTGTATGATTGTGATTGTATGATTGTGAATGTATGATTGCGATTGTATTATTGTGATTGTATGACTGTGATTGTATGATTGTTTTTGTATGATTGTGATTGTATAGTAGTACTTGTATGATTGTCTTCGTATGATTGTGATCGTATGATTGTGATTGTATGATTGTGATTGTATGATTGTGATTGTATGATTGTGATTGTATCATTGTTTTTGTATGATTGTGATTGTATGATTGCGATTGTGTGATTGTGATTGTATGATTGTGATTGTATGATTGCGATAGTATGATTGTTTTTGTATGAATGTGATTGTATGATTGTGATTGTATGATGGTGTCCGTATGATTGTGATCGTAAGATTGTGGTTGTATAATTATGGTTCTATTATTGTGATTGTATGATTGCTCTTGTATGATTATGATCGTATGATTGTAATTGCATGATTGTGATTGTATGATTGTGATTGTATGATTGTGATTGTATGATTGTGATTGTATGATTGCGATAGTATGATTGCGATTGTATGATTGTGATTGTATGATTGTGATCGTATGATTGTGATTGTTTGATTGCGATTGTATGATTGTGATTCTATGATTGTGATTTTATGATTGTGATTGTATGATTGTGATTGTATGATTGTGATTGTATGATTGTGATTGTAAGATTGCGTGTGTATGATTGCGATTGTATGATTGTGATTGTATGATTGTGATTGTATGATTGTGTTTGTATGATTGCGATTGTATGATTGTGATTGTATGATTGTGATTGCATGATTGTGATTGTATGATTGTGATTGTATGATTTTGATTGTATGATTGTGATTGTATGATTGTTTTTGTATGATTGTTTTTGTATGATTGTGATTGTATAGTAGTAATTGTATGATTGTGATCGTATGATTGTGATTGTTTGATTGCGATTGTATGATTGTGATTGTATGATTGTGATTTTATGATTGTGATTGTATGATTGTGATTGCATGATTGTGATTGTATGATTGTGATTGTATGATTGTGATTGTATGATTGCGATTGTATCATTGTGATTGAATGATTGTGATTGTATGATTGTGATTGTATGATTGTGATTGTATGATTGTGATTGTATGAGTGCGATTGTGTGATTGCGATTTTATGATTGTGATTGTATGATTGTTGTTGTATGAATGCCATTGTATGATTGCGATTTTATGATTGTGATTGTATGGTTGTTGTTGTATGAATGCCATTGTATGATTGTGATTGTATGATTGTGATTGTATAATTGTGATTGCAGGACTGTGACAGTATGTTTGTGATTGTATGATTGTGATTGAATGATTGTGATTGTGTGATTGTGATTGTATGATTGTGATTGTAGGATTGTGATTGTATGATCGTGATTGTGTGATTGTGATTCTGAGATTGTAATTGTATGGTTGTGATCGTATGACAGTGATTGTATGATTGTGATTGTATGATTGTGATTGTATGATTGTGATTGTATGATTGTGATTGTATGATTGTGTCCGTATGATTGTGATCGTAAGATTGTGGTTGTATAATTATGGTTCTATTATTGTGATTGTATGATTGCTCTTGTATGATTATGATCGTATGATTGTAATTGCATGATTGTGATTGTATGATTGTGATTGTATGATTGCGATCGTATGACTGTGATTGTTTGATTGCGATTGTATGATTGTGCTTGTATGATTGCTCTTGTATGAATGTGATTGTATGATCGAAATTGCATGATTGTGATTGTATCATTGTGATCGTATGCTTGTGATTATATGATTGTGATTGTATGATTGCGATAGTATGATTGTGATTGTATGATTGTGATTGTATGATTGTGATTGTATGATTGTGTTTGTATGATTGCGATTGTATGATTGTGATTGTATGATTGTGATTGCATGATTGTGATGGTATGATTGTGATTGTATGATTTTGATTGTATGATTGTGATTGTATGATTGTGATTGTATGATTGTGATTTTATGATTGTGATTGTATGATTGTGATTGTATGATTGTGATTGTAAGATTGCGTGTGTATGATTGCGATTGTATGATTGTGATTGTATGATTGTGATTGTATGATTGTGTTTGTATGATTGCGATTGTATGATTGTGATTGTATGATTGTGATTGCATGATTGTGATGGTATGATTGTGATTGTATGATTTTGATTGTATGATTGTGATTGTATGATTGTGATTGTATGATTGTGATTGTATGATTGTTTTTGTATGATTGTTTTTGTATGATTGTGATTGTGTAGTAGTAATTGTATGATTGTGATCGTATGATTGTCATTGTATGATTGTGATTGTATCATTGTGATTGAATGATTGTGAGTGTATGATTGCGATTGTATGATTGCGATCGTATGGTTGTGATTGTTTGATTGCGATTGTATGATTGTGATTGTATGATTGTGATTGTATGATTGTGATTGTATGATTGTGATTGTATGATTGTAATTGTATGGTTGTGATTGTATGATTGTGATTGTATGATTGTGATTGTAAGATGGCGCGTGTATGATTGATATTGTATGATTGTGATTGTATGATTGTGATCATATGGTTCTGATTGTTCGATTGCGATTGTACGATTGTGATTACATGATTGTGATTGCATGATTGTTTTTGTATGATTGTGATTCTATGATTGTGATTTTATGATTGTGCCTGTATGATTGTGATGGTATGATTGTGATTGTATGATTGTGATTGTATGATTGTTTTTGTATGATTGTGATTGTATAGTAGTAATTGTATGATTGTCATCGTATGATTGTGATTGTATGATTGTGATTGTATGATTGTGATTGTATGATTGTGATTGTATGATTGTGATTGTATGATTGTGATTGTATGATTGTGATTGTATGATTGAGATTGTATGATTGTGATTGTATTATTGTGATTGTATGATTGTAATTGTATGATTGTGATTGTTTGATTGTGAATGTATGATTGTGATTGTATGATTGTGATTGTATGACTGTGATTGTATGATTGTTTTTGTATGATTGTGATTGTATAGTAGTAATTGTATGATTGTCTTCGTATGATTGTGATCGTATGATTGTGATTGTATGATTGTGATTGTATGATTGTGATTGTATGATTGTGATTGTATCATTGTTTTTGTATGATTGTGATTGTATGATTGCGATTGTGTGATTGGGATGGTATGATTGTGATTGTATGATCGAAATTGCATGATTGTCATTGTATGATTGTGATCGTATGCTTGTGATTATATGATTGTGATTGTATGATTGCGATAGTATGATTGTGATTGTATGATTGTGATTGTATGATTGTGATTGTATGATTGTGATTGTTTGATTGCGATTGTATGATTGTGATTGTATGATTGTGATTTTATGATTGTGATTGTATGATTGTGATTGTATGATTGTGATTGTATGATTGTGATTGTATGATTGTGATTGTATGATTGTGATTGTATGATTGAGATTGTATGATTGTGATTGTATTATTGTGATTGTATGATTGTGATTGTATGATTGTGATTGTATGATTGTGAATGTATGATTGCGATTGTATTATTGTGATTGTATGACTGTGATTGTATGATTGTTTTTGTATGATTGTGATTGTATAGTAGTAATTGTATGATTGTCTTCGTATGATTGCGATCGTATGATTGTGATTGTATGATTGTGATTGTATGATTGTGATTGTTTGATTGCGATTGTATGATTGTGATTGTATGATTGTGATTTTATGATTGTGATTGTATGACTGTGATTGTATGATTGTGATTGTATGATTGTGATTGTAAGATTGCGTGTGTATGATTGCGATTGTACGATTGTGATTGTATGATTGTGATTGTATGATTGTGTTTGTATGATTGCGATTGTATGATTGTGATTGTATGATTGTGATTGCATGATTGTGATGGTATGATTGTGATTGTATGATTTTGATTGTATGATTGTGATTGTATGATTGTGATTGTATGATTGTGATTGTATGATTGTTTTTGTATGATTGTTTTTGTATGATTGTGATTGTATAGTAGTAATTGTATGATTGTGATCGTATGATTGTCATTGTATGATTGTGATTGTATCATTGTGATTGAATGATTGTGAGTGTATGATTGCGATTGTATGATTGCGATCGTATGGTTGTGATTGTTTGATTGCGATTGTATGATTGTGATTGTATGATTGTGATTGTATGATTGTGACTGTATGATTGTGATTGTATGATTGTAATTGTATGGTTGTGATTGTATGATTGTGATTGTATGATTGTGATTGTAAGATGGCGCGTGTTTGATTGAGATGGTATGATTGTGATTGTATGATTGTGATCATATGGTTCTGATTGTTCGATTGCGATTGTACGATTGTGATTACATGATTGTGATTGCATGATTGTTTTTGTATGATTGTGATTCTATGATTGTGATTTTATGATTGTGCCTGTATGATTGTGATGGTATGATTGTGATTGTATGATTGTGATTGTATGATTGTTTTTGTATGATTGTGATTGTATAGTAGTAATTGTATGATTGTCATCGTATGATTGTGATTGTATGATTGTGATTGTATGATTGTGATTGTATGATTGTGATTGTATGATTGTGATTGTATGATTGTGATTGTATGATTGTGATTGTATGATTGTGATTGTATGATTGTGATTGTATGATTGTGATTGTATGATTGTGATTGTATGATTGTGAATGTATGATTGTGATTGTATGATTATGATTGTATGACTGTGATTGTATGATTGTTTTTGTATGATTGTGATTGTATAGTAGTAATTGTATGATTGTCTTCGTATGATTGTGATCGTATGATTGTGATTGTATGATTGTGATTGTATGATTGTGATTGTATGATTGTGATTGTATCATTGTTTTTGTATGATTGTGATTGTATGATTGCGATTGTGTGATTGTGATTGTATGATTGTGATTGTATGATTGTGATTGTATGATTGGGATGGTATGATTGTGATTGTATGGTTGTGATTGTATGATTGTGATTGTATGATTGGGATGGTATGATTGTGATTGTATGATCGAAATTGCATGATTGTCATTGTATGATTGTGATCGTATGCTTGTGATTATATGATTGTGATTGTATGATTGCGATAGTATGATTGTGATTGTATGATTGTGATTGTATGATTGTGATTGTATGATTGTGATTGTTTGATTGCGATTGTATGATTGTGATTGTATGATTGTGATTTTATGATTGTGATTGTATGATTGTGATTGTATGATTGTGATTGTATGATTGTGATTGTATGATTGTGATTGTATGATTGTGATTGTATGATTGTGATTGTATGATTGTGATTGTATGATTGCGATAGTATGATTGCGATTGGATGATTGTGATTGTATGATTGTGATTGTATGATTGTGATTGTTTGATTGCGATTGTATGATTGTGATTGTATGATTGTTTTTGTATGATTGTTTTTGTATGATTGTGATTGTATAGTAGTAATTGTATGATTGTGATCGTATGATTGTCATTGTATGATTGTGATTGTATCATTGTGATTGAATGATTGTGAGTGTATGATTGCGATTGTATGATTGCGATCGTATGACTGTGATTGTTTGATTGCGATTGTATGATTGTGATTGTATGATTGTGATTGTATGATTGTGATTGTATGATTGTGATTGTATGATTGTGATTGTATGATTGTGATTGTATGATTGTGATTGTATGATTGTGATTGTATGATTGTGAATGTATGATTGTGATTGTATGATTGTGATTGTATGATTGTGATTGTATGATTGTTTTTGTATGATTGTGATTGTATAGTAGTAATTGTATGATTGTCATCGTATGATTGTGATTGTATGAATGTGATTGTATGATTGTGATTGTATGATTGTGATTGTATGATTGTGATTGTATGATTGTGATTGTATGATTGAGATTGTATGATTGTGATTATATTATTGTGATTGTATGATTGTGATTGTATGATTGTGATTGTATGATTGTGATTGTATGATTGTGATTGTATCATTGTTTTTGTATGATTGTGATTGTACGATTGTGATTGTACGATTGTGATTGTACGATTGTGATTGTACGATTGTGATTGTATGATTGTGATTGTATGATTGTGATAGTATGATTGTTATTGTATTATTGTGATTGTATGATTGTGATTGTATGATTGTGATTGTATGATTGCGATTGTATGATCGTGACTGTATGATTGTGATTGTATGATTGTGATTGTATGATTGTGATTGTATGATTGTGATTTTATGATTGTGACTATATGACTGTGATTGTATGATTGTGGTCGCATGACTGGGATTGTATGATTGTGATTGTATGGTTGTGATTGTATGATTGTGATTGTATGATTGTGATTGTATGATTGTGATAGTATGATTGCGACTGCAGGATTGAGCTTGTATGATTGCAATTGTATGATTGTGATTGTATGATTGTGATTGCATGATTGTGATTGTAATTGCGATTGTATGATTGTAATTGTATGACTGTGGTAGTATGACTCTGATTGTATGATAGTGATTGTATGATTGCGACTGTATGATTGTAATTGTATGATTGCGATACTATGATTGTTATTGCATGATTACGATTGCAGGATTGTGCTCGTATGATTGTGATTGTATGATTGTGATTGTACGATTGTGATTGTATGATTCTGATGTTATGAGTGTGATTGTATGATTGCGATTGCAGGATTGTGATTGTATGATCGTGATTGTATGACTGTGACTGTATTATTGTGATTGTATGATTGTGATTGTATGATGGTGATGGTATGATTATGATTTTACGATTGTTGTTGTTTGATTGCGATTGTATGATTGTGATTGTATGATTGTGATTGTAGGACTGTGACAGTATGTTTCTAATTGTATGATTGTGATTGTATGATTGTGATTGTATCAATGTTTTTTGGAGATTGTATTTATATGATTGCGATTGTATGATAGTTATTGTATGATTGTGATTGTATGTTTGTTATTGTATTATTGTGATTGTATGGTTGTAATTGTATGATTGCGATTGTATGATCGTGATTGTATGATTGTGTATGTATGATTCTGATTGTATGATTGTGATTGCATGATTGTGATTGCATGATTGTGATTGTAATTGCGATTGTATGAATGTAATTGTATGACTGTGGTAGTATGACTCTGATAGTATGATAGTGATTGTATGATTGCGACCGTATGATTGGGATTGTATGATTGTGATTGTGTTTTTGTGAATGTATGATTGTGATTGTATGACTGTGATTTTATGATTGTGATTGTATCAGTGTTTTTGGGAGATTGTATTTATATGATTGCGATTCTATGATTGTGATTGAATGATTGTAATTGTATGATTGTGATTGTATGATTGTGATTGTATGAGTGCGATTGTATGATTGCGATTTTATGATTGTGATTGTATGATTGTTGTTGTATGAATGCCATTGTATGATTGTGATTGTATGATTGTGATTGTATGATTGTGATTGTAGGACTGTGACAGTATGTTTCTGATTGTATGATTGTGATTGCATGATTGTGATTGTAATTGCGATTGTATGATTGTAATTGTGTGACTGTGGTAGTATGACTCTGATTGTATGATAGTGATTGTATGATTGCGACTGTATGATTGGGATTGTATGATTGTGATTGTATTTTTGTGAATGTATGATTGTGATTGTATGACTGTGATTGTATGATTGTGATTGTAGGACTGTGATTGTATGTCTGTGATTTTATGATTGTGATTGTATGATTGTGATTGTGTGATTGTGATTTTATGATTGAGATTGTATGATTGTGACGGTATGAGTGTGATTGTATGATTGTGATAGTATGATTGTTTTTGCATGATTGCGATTGCAGAATTGTGCTTGTATGATTGTTATTGTATGATTGTGGTTGTATGTTTGTGATTGTATCAATGTGATTGTATGGTTGTGTTTGTATGGTTGTGATTGTATGACTGCGATTGTATGATCGTGATTGTATGATTGTGATTGTATGATTGTGATTATATGATTGTGATAGTATGATTGCGACTGCAGGATTGTGTTTGTATGATTGCAATTGTATGATTGTGATTGTATGATTGTGATTGCATGGTAGTGATTGTAATTGCGATTGTATCATTGTAATTGTATGACTGTGGTAGTATGACTGTGATTGTATGATAGTGATTGTATGATTGCGACTGTATGATTGGGATTGTATGATTGTGATTGCATTTTTGTGAATGTACGATTGTGATTGTACGATTGTGATTGTACGATTGTGATTGTACGATTGTGATTGTACGATTGTGATTGTACGATTGTGATTGTATGATTGTGATAGTATGATTGTGATTGTATGATTGTGATTGTATGATTGTGATTGTATGATTGTGATTGTATGATTGTGATTGTATGAGTGTGATTGTATGATTGTGACCTAATGAGTGTGATTGTATGATTGTGATTGTATGATTGTGATTGTATCAATGTTTTTTGGAGATTGTATTTATATGATTGCGATTGTATGATTGTTATTGTATGATTGTGATTGTATGTTTGTGATTGTATTATTGTGATTGTATAGTTGTGATTGTATGGTTGTAATTGTATGATTGCGATTGTATGATCGTGATTGTATGATTGTGATTGTATGATTGTGCTTGTATGATTGTGATTGTATGATTGTAATTGTATCAATGTTTTTGGGAGATTGTATTCATATGATTGCGATTGTACGATTGTGATTGAATGATTGTGATTTTATGATCGTGATTATATGACTGTGATTGTATGATAGTGATTGAATGATTGCGATTGTATGATTGTGATTGAATGACTGCTTTTGAATGTTTGTGATTGTATTATTGTGATTGTATGATTGTGATTGTATGATTGTGACTGTATTATTGTGATTTTATGATTGTGATTGTATGATTGTTTTTGGGAGATTGTATTTATATGATTGCGAATGTATGATTGTGATTGAATGATTGTGATTGTATGATTGTGATTGTATGATTGTGATTGTATGATTGTGACTGTATGATTGTGATTGTATGATTGCGATACTATGATTGTTATTGCATGATTACGATTGCAGGATTGTGCTTGTATGATTGTGATTGTATGATTGTGGTTGTATGTTTGTGATTGTATCAATGTGATTGTATGGTTGTAATTGTATGGTTGTGATTGTATGACTGCGATTGTATGATCGTGATTGTATGATTGTGATTGTATGATTGTGATTATATGATTGTGATAGTATGATTGCGACTGCAGGATTGAGCTTGTATGATTGCAATTGTATGATTGTGATTGTTTGATTGTGATTGCATGATTGTGATTGTAATTGCGATTGTATGATTGTAATTGTATGACTGTGGTAGTATGACTCTGATTGTATGATAGTGATTGTATGATTGCGACTGTATGATTGTGATTGTATGATTGCGATACTATGATTGTTATTGCATGATTACGATTGCAGGATTGTGCTCGTATGATTGTGATTGTATGATTGTGATTGTACGATTGTGATTGTATGATTCTGATGTTATGAGTGTGATTGTATGATTGCGATTGCAGGATTGTGATTGTATGATCGTGATTGTATGACTGTGACTGTATTATTGTGATTGTATGATTGTGATTGTATGATGGTGATGGTATGATTATGATTTTACGATTGTTGTTGTTTGATTGCGATTGTATGATTGTGATTGTATGATTGTGATTGTAGGACTGTGACAGTATGTTTCTAATTGTATGATTGTGATTGTATGATTGTGATTGTATCAATTGTTTTTTGGAGATTGTATTTATATGATTGCGATTGTATGATAGTTATTGTATGATTGTGATTGTATGTTTGTTATTGTATTATTGTGATTGTATGGTTGTAATTGTATGATTGCGATTGTATGATCGTGATTGTATGATTGTGTATGTATGATTCTGATTGTATGATTGTGATTGCATGATTGTGATTGCATGATTGTGATTGTAATTGCGATTGTATGAATGTAATTGTATGACTGCGGTAGTATGACTCTGATAGTATGATAGTGATTGTATGATTGCGACCGTATGATTGGGATTGTATGATTGTGATTGTGTTTTTGTGAATGTATGATTGTGATTGTATGACTGTGATTTTATGATTGTGATTGTATCAGTGTTTTTGGGAGATTGTATTTATATGATTGCGATTCTATGATTGTGATTGAATGATTGTAATTGTATGATTGTGATTGTATGATTGTGATTGTATGAGTGCGATTGTATGATTGCGATTTTATGATTGTGATTGTATGATTGTTGTTGTATGAATGCCATTGTATGATTGTGATTGTATGATTGTGATTGTATGATTGTGATTGTATGATTGTGATTGTAGGACTGTGACAGTATGTTTCTGATTGTATGATTGTGATTGCATGATTGTGATTGTAATTGCGATTGTATGATTGTAATTGTGTGACTGTGGTAGTATGACTCTGATTGTATGATAGTGATTGTATGATTGCGACTGTATGATTGGGATTGTATGATTGTGATTGTATTTTTGTGAATGTATGATTGTGATTGTATGACTGTGATTGTATGATTGTGATTGTAGGACTGTGATTGTATGTCTGTGATTTTATGATTGTGATTGTATGATTGTGATTGTGTGATTGTGATTTTATGATTGAGATTGTATGATTGTGACGGTATGAGTGTGATTGTATGATTGTGATAGTATGATTGTTTTTGCATGATTGCGATTGCAGAATTGTGCTTGTATGATTGTTATTGTATGATTGTGGTTGTATGTTTGTGATTGTATCAATGTGATTGTATGGTTGTGATTGTATGGTTGTGATTGTATGATTGCGATTGTATGATCGTGATTGTATGATTGTGACTGTATGATTGTGATTATATGATTGTGATAGTATGATTGCGACTGCAGGATTGTGTTTGTATGATTGCAATTGTATGATTGTGATTGTATGATTGTGATTGCATGGTAGTGATTGTAATTGCGATTGTATGATTGTAATTGTATGACTGTGGTAGTATGACTGTGATTGTATGATAGTGATTGTATGATTGCGACTGTATGATTGGGATAGTATGATTGTGATTGCATTTTTGTGAATGTATGATTGTGATTGTATGACTGTGATTGTATGATTGTGATTGTATGATTGTGACTGTATTATTGTGATTGTATGATTGTGATTGTATCAGTGTTTTTGGGAGATTGTATTTATATGATTGCGATTGTATGATTGAGATTGAATGATTGTGATTGTATGATTGTGATTGTATGATTGTGATTGTATGATTGTGATTGTATGAGTGCGATTGTATGATTGCGATTTTATGATTGTGATTGTATGATTGTTGATGTATGAATGCCATTGTATGATTGTGATTGTATGATTGTGATTGTATGATTGTGATTGTAGGACTGTGACAGTATGTTTCTGATTGTATGATTGTGATTGCATGATTGTGATTGTATGATTGTGATTGTATGATTGTGATTGTATGATTGTGATTGTATGATTGTGATTGTATGATTGTGATTGTATGATTGTGATTGTGTGATTGTGATTGTATGAGTGTGATTGTATGATTGTGACCATATGAGTGTGATTGTATGATTGTGATTGTATGATTGTGATTGTATCAATGTTTTTTGGAGATTGTATTTATATGATTGCGATTGTATGATTGTTATTGTATGATTGTGATTGTATGTTTGTGATTGTATTATTGTGATTGTATAGTTGTGATTGTATGGTTGTAATTGTATGATTGCGATTGTATGATCGTGATTGTATGATTGTGATTGTATGATTGTGCTTGTATGATTGTGATTGTATGATTGTAATTGTATCAATGTTTTTGGGAGATTGTATTCATATGATTGCGATTGTACGATTGTGATTGAATGATTGTGATTGTATGATCGTGATTATATGACTGTGATTGTATGATAGTGATTGAATGTTTGCGATTGTATGATTGTGATTGAATGACTGCTTTTGAATGTTTGTGATTGTATTATTGTGATTGTATGATTATGGTTGTATGACTGTGATTGTATGATTGTGATTGTATGATTGTGACTGTATTATTGTGATTTTATGATTGTGATTGTATGATTGTTTTTGGGAGATTGTATTTATATGATTGCGAATGTATGATTGTGATTGAATGATTGTGATTGTATGATTGTGATTGTATGATTGTGACTGTATGATTGTGATTGTATGATTGCGATACTATGATTGTTATTGCATGATTACGATTGCAGGATTGTGCTTGTATGATTGTGATTGTATGATTGTGATTGTATGATTGTGATTGTATGATTCTGATGTTATGAGTGTGATTGTATGATTGCGATTGCAGGATTGTGATTGTATGATGGTGATTGTATGACTGTGACTGTATTATTGTGATTGTATGATTGTGATTGTATGATGGTGATGGTATGATTATGATTTTACAATTGTTGTTGTTTGATTGCGATTGTATGATTGTGATTGTATGATTGTGATTGTAGGACTGTGACAGTATGTTTCTAATTGTATGATTGTGATTGTATGATTGTGATTGTATGATTGCGATTGTATGTTTGTGATTGCATGGTTGTGATTGCACGATTGTGATTGCACGATTGTGATTCTATGATTGTGATTGTATGATTGTGACTGTATGAGTGTGATTGTATGATTGCGATTGTATGACTGTGATTGTATGACTGTGATTGTATGATTGTGATTGTATGGTTGTGATTGTATGAGTGCGATTGTATGATTGCGATTTTATGATTGTGATTGTATGATTGTTGTTGTATGAATGCCATTGTATGATTGCGATTGTGTGATTGTGATTGTATGATTGTGATTGTGTGATTGTGATTGTATGATTGTGATTGTAGGACTGTGACAGTATGTTTGTGATTGGATGATTGTGATTGTATGATTGTGATTGTATGACTGTGATTTTATGATTGTGATTGTATGATTGTGATTGTGTGATTGTGATTTTATGATTGAGATTGTATGATTGTGACGGTATGAGTGTGATTGTATGATTGTGATAGTATGATTGTTTTTGCATGATTGCGATTGCAGAATTGTGCTTGTATGATTGTTATTGTATGATTGTGGTTGTATGTTTGTGATTGTATCAATGTGATTGTATGGGTGTGTTTGTATGGTTGTGATTGTATGACTGCGATTGTATGATCGTGATTGTATGATTGTGATTGTATGATTGTGATTATATGATTGTGATAGTATGATTGCGACTGCAGGATTGTGTTTGTATGATTGCAATTGTATGATTGTGATTGTATGATTGTGATTGCATGGTAGTGATTGTAATTGCGATTGTATCATTGTAATTGTATGACTGTGGTAGTATGACTGTGATTGTATGATAGTGATTGTATGATTGCGACTGTATGATTGGGATTGTATGATTGTGATTGCATTTTTGTGAATGTACGATTGTGATTGTACGATTGTGATTGTACGATTGTGATTGTACGATTGTGATTGTACGATTGTGATTGTATGATTGTGATAGTATGATTGTGATTGTATGATTGTGATTGTATGATTGTGATTGTATGATTGTGATTGTATGATTGTGATTGTATGAGTGTGATTGTATGATTGTGACCTAATGAGTGTGATTGTATGATTGTGATTGTATGATTGCGATTGTGTCAATGTTTTTTGGAGATTGTATTTATATGATTGCGATTGTATGATTGTTATTGTATGATTGTGATTGTATGTTTGTGATTGTATTATTGTGATTGTATAGTTGTGATTGTATGGTTGTAATTGTATGATTGCGATTGTATGATCGTGATTGTATGATTGTGATTGTATGATTGTGCTTGTATGATTGTGATTGTATGATTGTAATTGTATCAATGTTTTTGGGAGATTGTATTCATATGATTGCGATTGTACGATTGTGATTGAATGATTGTGATTTTATGATCGTGATTATATGACTGTGATTGTATGATAGTGATTGAATGATTGCGATTGTATGATTGTGATTGAATGACTGCTTTTGAATGTTTGTGATTGTATTATTGTGATTGTATGATTGTGATTGTATGATTGTGACTGTATTATTGTGATTTTATGATTGTGATTGTATGATTGTTTTTGGGAGATTGTATTTATATGATTGCGAATGTATGATTGTGATTGAATGATTGTGATTGTATGATTGTGATTGTATGATTGTGATTGTATGATTGTGACTGTATGATTGTGATTGTATGATTGCGATACTATGATTGTTATTGCATGATTACGATTGCAGGATTGTGCTTGTATGATTGTGATTGTATGATTGTGGTTGTATGTTTGTGATTGTATCAATGTGATTGTATGGTTGTGATTGTATGGTTGTGATTGTAGGACTGTGACAGTATGTTTCTGATTGTATGATTGTGATTGCATGATTGTGATTGTAATTGCGATTGTATGATTGTAATTGTGTGACTGTGGTAGTATGACTCTGATTGTATGATAGTGATTGTATGATTGCGACTGTATGATTGGGATTGTATGATTGTGATTGTATTTTTGTGAATGTATGATTGTGATTGTATGACTGTGATTGTATGATTGTGATTGTAGGACTGTGATTGTATGTCTGTGATTTTATGATTGTGATTGTATGATTGTGATTGTGTGATTGTGATTTTATGATTGAGATTGTATGATTGTGACGGTATGAGTGTGATTGTATGATTGTGATAGTATGATTGTTTTTGCATGATTGCGATTGCAGAATTGTGCTTGTATGATTGTTATTGTATGATTGTGGTTGTATGTTTGTGATTGTATCAATGTGATTGTATGGTTGTGATTGTATGGTTGTGATTGTATGATTGCGATTGTATGATCGTGATTGTATGATTGTGATTGTATGATTGTGATTATATGATTGTGATAGTATGATTGCGACTGCAGGATTGTGTTTGTATGATTGCAATTGTATGATTGTGATTGTATGATTGTGATTGTATGATTGTGATTGTAGGACTGTGACAGTATGTTTCTAATTGTATGATTGTGATTGTATGATTGTGATTGTATCAATGTTTTTTGGAGATTGTATTTATATGATTGCGATTGTATGATAGTTATTGTATGATTGTGATTGTATGTTTGTTATTGTATTATTGTGATTGTATGGTTGTAATTATATGATTGCGATTGTATGATCGTGATTGTATGATTGTGTATGTATGATTCTGATTGTATGTTTGTGATTGCATGATTGTGATTGCATGATTGTGATTGTAATTGCGATTGTATGAATGTAATTGTATGACTGTGGTAGTATGACTCTGATAGTATGATAGTGATTGTATGATTGCGACTGTATGATTGGGATTGTATGATTGTGATTGTGTTTTTGTGAATGTATGATTGTGATTGTATGACTGTGATTTTATGATTGTGATTGTATCAGTGTTTTTGGGAGATTGTATTTATATGATTGCGATTCTATGATTGTGATTGAATGATTGTAATTGTATGATTGTGATTGTATGATTGTGATTGTATGAGTGCGATTGTATGATTGCGATTTTATGATTGTGATTGTATGATTGTTGTTGTATGAATGCCATTGTATGATTGTGATTGTATGATTGTGATTGTATGATTGTGATTGTAGGACTGTGACAGTATGTTTCTGATTGTATGATTGTGATTGCATGATTGTGATTGTAATTGCGATTGTATGATTGTAATTGTGTGACTGTGGTAGTATGACTCTGATTGTATGATAGTGATTGTATGATTGCGACTGTATGATTGGGATTGTATGATTGTGATTGTATTTTTGTGAATGTATGATTGTGATTGTATGACTGTGATTGTATGATTGTGATTGTATGATTGTGACTGTATTATTGTGATTTTATGATTGTGATTGTATGATTGTTTTTGGGAGATTGTATTTATATGATTGCGAATGTATGATTGTGATTGAATGATTGTGATTGTATGATTGTGATTGTATGATAGTGATTGTATGATTGTGATTGTATGATTGCGATACTATGATTGTTATTGCATGATTACGATTGCAGGATTGTGCTTGTATGATTGTGATTGTATGATTGTGATTGTATGATTCTGATGTTATGAGTGTGATTGTATGATGGTGATTGTATGACTGTGACTGTATTATTGTGATTGTATGATTGTGATTGTATGATGGTGATGGTAGGACTGTGACAGTATGTTTCTAATTGTATGATTGTGATTGCATGGTTGTGATTGTACGATTGTGATTAAACGATTGTGATTAAACGATTGTGATTCTATGATTGTGATTGTATGATTGTGATTTTATGATTGTGACTGTATGACTGTGATTGTATGATTGTGGTCGCATGACTGGGATTGTATGATTGTGATTGTATGATTGTGATAGTATGATTGCGACTGCAGGATTGTGCTTGTATGATTGCAATTGTATGATTGTGATCGTATGATTGTGATTGCATGATTGTGATTGCATGATTGTGATTGTAATTGCGATTGTATGAATGTAATTGTATGACTGTGGTAGTATGACTCTCATTGTATGATAGTGATTGTATGATTGCGACTGTATGATTGGGATTGTATGATTGTGATTGTGTTTTTGTGAATGTATGATTGTGATTGTATGACTGTGATTTTATGATTGTGATTGTATCAGTGTTTTTGGGAGATTGTATTTATATGATTGCGATTCTATGATTGTGATTGAATGATTGTGATTGTATGATTGTGATTGTATGATTGTGATGGTATGAGGGCGATTGTATGATTGCGATTTTATGATTGTGATTGTATGATTGTTGTTGTATGAATGCCATTGTATGATTGTGATTGTATGATTGTGATTGTATGATTGTGATTGTATGATTGTGATTGTAGGACTGTGACAGTATGTTTGTGATTGTATGATTGTGATTGTATGATTGTGATTGTATGATTGTGATTGTATGATTGTGATTGTATGATTGTGATTGTATGATTTTGATTGTGTGATTGTGATTTTATGATTGTGATTGTATGATTGTGACGGTATGAGTGTGATTGTATGATTGTGATAGTATGATTGTTTTTGCATGATTGCGATTGCAGAATTGTGCTTGTATGATTGTTATTGTATGATTGTGGTTGTATGTTTGTGATTGTATTAATGTGATTGTATGGTTGTGATTGTATGATTGCGATTGTATGATCGTGATTGTATGATTGTGATTGTATAGTTGTGATTCTGTGATTGTGATTGTATGATTGTGATTGTATGATTGCGATTGTATGTTTGTGATTGCATGGTTGTGATTGCACGATTGTGATTGCACGATTGTGATTCTATGATTGTAATTGTATGATTGTGACTGTATGAGTGTGATTGTATGATTGCGATTGTATGACTGTGATTGTATGACTGTGATTGTATGATTGTGATTGTATGGTTGTGATTGTATGAGTGCGATTGTATGATTGCGATTTTATGATTGTGATTGTATGATTGTTGTTGTATGAATGCCATTGTATGATTGCGATTGTGTGATTGTGATTGTATGATTGTGATTGTGTGATTGTGATTGTATGATTGTGATTGTAGGACTGTGACAGTATGTTTGTGATTGGATGATTGTGATTGTATGATTGTGATTGTATGACTGTGATTTTATGATTGTGATTGTATGATTGTGATTGTGTGATTGTGATTTTATGATTGAGATTGTATGATTGTGACGGTATGAGTGTGATTGTATGATTGTGATAGTATGATTGTTTTTGCATGATTGCGATTGCAGAATTGTGCTTGTATGATTGTTATTGTATGATTGTGGTTGTATGTTTGTGATTGTATCAATGTGATTGTATGGTTGTGATTGTATGGTTGTGATTGTATGACTGCGATTGTATGATCGTGATTGTATGATTTTGATTGTGTGATTGTGATTTTATGATTGTGATTGTATGATTGTGACGGTATGAGTGTGATTGTATGATTGTGATAGTATGATTGTTTTTGCATGATTGCGATTGCAGAATTGTGCTTGTATGATTGTTATTGTATGATTGTGGTTGTATGTTTGTGATTGTATTAATGTGATTGTATGGTTGTGATTGTATGATTGCGATTGTATGATCGTGATTGTATGATTGTGATTGTATAGTTGTGATTCTGTGATTGTGATTGTATGATTGTGATTGTATGATTGCGATTGTATGTTTGTGATTGCATGGTTGTGATTGCACGATTGTGATTGCACGATTGTGATTCTATGATTGTAATTGTATGATTGTGACTGTATGAGTGTGATTGTATGATTGCGATTGTATGACTGTGATTGTATGACTGTGATTGTATGATTGTGATTGTATGGTTGTGATTGTATGAGTGCGATTGTATGATTGCGATTTTATGATTGTGATTGTATGATTGTTGTTGTATGAATGCCATTGTATGATTGCGATTGTGTGATTGTGATTGTATGATTGTGATTGTGTGATTGTGATTGTATGATTGTGATTGTAGGACTGTGACAGTATGTTTGTGATTGGATGATTGTGATTGTATGATTGTGATTGTATGACTGTGATTTTATGATTGTGATTGTATGATTGTGATTGTGTGATTGTGATTTTATGATTGAGATTGTATGATTGTGACGGTATGAGTGTGATTGTATGATTGTGATAGTATGATTGTTTTTGCATGATTGCGATTGCAGAATTGTGCTTGTATGATTGTTATTGTATGATTGTGGTTGTATGTTTGTGATTGTATCAATGTGATTGTATGGTTGTGATTGTATGGTTGTGATTGTATGACTGCGATTGTATGATCGTGATTGTATGATTGTGATTGTATGATTGTGATTATATGATTGTGATAGTATGATTGCGACTGCAGGATTGTGTTTGTATGATTGCAATTGTATGATTGTGACTGTATGATTGTGATTGCATGGTAGTGATTGTAATTGCGATTGTATCATTGTAATTGTATGACTGTGGTAGTATGACTGTGATTGTATGATAGTGATTGTATGATTGCGACTGTATGATTGGGATTGTATGATTGTGATTGCATTTTTGTGAATGTACGATTGTGATTGTACGATTGTGATTGTACGATTGTGATTGTACGATTGTGATTGTACGATTGTGACTGTATGATTGTGATAGTATGATTGTGATTGTATGATTGTGATTGTATGATTGTGATTGTATGATTGTGATTGTATGATTGTGATTGTATGAGTGTGATTGTATGATTGTGACCTAATGAGTGTGATTGTATGATTGTGATTGTATGATTGTGATTGTATCAATGTTTTTTGGAGATTGTATTTATATGATTGCGATTGTATGATTGTTATTGTATGATTGTGATTGTATGTTTGTGATTGTATTATTGTGATTGTATAGTTGTGATTGTATGGTTGTAATTGTATGATTGCGATTGTATGATCGTGATTGTATGATTGTGATTGTATGATTGTGCTTGTATGATTGTGATTGTATGATTGTAATTGTATCAATGTTTTTGGGAGATTGTATTCATATGATTGCGATTGTACGATTGTGATTGAATGATTGTGATTTTATGATCGTGATTATATGACTGTGATTGTATGATAGTGATTGAATGATTGCGATTGTATGATTGTGATTGAATGACTGCTTTTGAATGTTTGTGATTGTATTATTGTGATTGTATGATTGTGATTGTATGATTGTGATTGTATGATTGTGATTGTATGATTGTGATTGTATGATTGTGATTGTATGATTGTGATTGTATGATTGTGATTGTATGATTGTGATTGTATGATTGTGATTGTATGAGTGTGATTGTATGATTGTGATTGTATGACTGTGATTGTATGACTGTGATTGTATGATTGTGATTGTATGATTGTGATTTTATGATTGTGACTGTACGACTGTGATTGTATGATTGTGGTCGCATGACTAGGATTGTATGATTGTGATTGTATGATTGTGATTATATGATTGTGATAGTATGATTGCGACTGCAGGATTGTGTTTGTATGATTGCAATTGTATGATTGTGATTGTATGATTGTGAATGCATGATAGTGATTGTAATTGCGATTGTATGATTGTAATTGTATGACTGTGGTAGTATGACTGTGATTGCATGATAGTGATTTTATGATTGTGACTGTATGATTGGGATTGTATGATTGTGATTGCATTTTTGTGAATGTATGATTGTGATTGTATGACTGTGATTGTATGATTGTGATTGAATGATTGCGATTGTATGATTGTGATTGAATCACTGCTTTTGAATGTTTGTGATTGTATTATTGTGATTGTATGATTATGATTGTATGACTGTGATTGTATGATTGTGATTGTATGATTGTGACCGTATGAGTGTGATTGTATGATTGTGATAGTATGATTGTTATTGTATTATTGTGACTGTATGATTGTGATTGTATGATTGTGATTGTATGATTGTGATTGTATGATTGTGATTGTATGATTGTGATTGTATGATTGTGACGGTATGAGTGTGATTGTATGATTGTGATAGTATGATTGTTATTGCATGATTGCGGTTGCAGAATTGTGTTGGTATGATTGTTATTGTATGATTGTGATTGTATGTTTGTGATTGTATGGTTGTGATTGTATGGTTGTGATTGTATGATTGCGATTGTATGATTGCGATTGTATGATCGTGATTGTATGATTGTGATTGTATAGTTGTGATTGTGTGATTGTGATTGTATGATTGTGATTGTATGATTGCGATTGTATGATTGTGATTGTATGATTGTGATTGTATGATTGTGATTGTATGATTGTGATTGTATGATTGTGATTGTATGATTGTGATTGTATGATTGTGATTGTATGATTGTGAATGTATGATTGTGATTGTATGATTATGATTGTATGACTGTGATTGTATGATTGTTTTTGTATGATTGTGATTGTATAGTAGTAATTGTATGATTGTCTTCGTATGATTGTGATCGTATGATTGTGATTGTATGATTGTGATTGTATGATTGTGATTGTATGATTGTGATTGTATCATTGTTTTTGTATGATTGTGATTGTATGATTGCGATTGTGTGATTGTGATTGTATGATTGTGATTGTATGATTGTGATTGTATGATTGGGATGGTATGATTGTGATTGTATGGTTGTGATTGTATGATTGTGATTGTATGATTGGGATGGTATGATTGTGATTGTATGATCGAAATTGCATGATTGTCATTGTATGATTGTGATCGTATGCTTGTGATTATATGATTGTGATTGTATGATTGCGATAGTATGATTGTGATTGTATGATTGTGATTGTATGATTGTGATTGTATGATTGTGATTGTTTGATTGCGATTGTATGATTGTGATTGTATGATTGTGATTTTATGATTGTGATTGTATGATTGTGATTGTATGATTGTGATTGTATGATTGTGATTGTATGATTGTGATTGTATGATTGTGATTGTATGATTGTGATTGTATGATTGTGATTGTATGATTGCGATAGTATGATTGCGATTGGATGATTGTGATTGTATGATTGTGATTGTATGATTGTGATTGTTTGATTGCGATTGTATGATTGTGATTGTATGATTGTTTTTGTATGATTGTTTTTGTATGATTGTGATTGTATAGTAGTAATTGTATGATTGTGATCGTATGATTGTCATTGTATGATTGTGATTGTATCATTGTGATTGAATGATTGTGAGTGTATGATTGCGATTGTATGATTGCGATCGTATGACTGTGATTGTTTGATTGCGATTGTATGATTGTGATTGTATGATTGTGATTGTATGATTGTGATTGTATGATTGTGATTGTATGATTGTGATTGTATGATTGTGATTGTATGATTGTGATTGTATGATTGTGATTGTATGATTGTGAATGTATGATTGTGATTGTATGATTGTGATTGTATGATTGTGATTGTATGATTGTTTTTGTATGATTGTGATTGTATAGTAGTAATTGTATGATTGTCATCGTATGATTGTGATTGTATGAATGTGATTGTATGATTGTGATTGTATGATTGTGATTGTATGATTGTGATTGTATGATTGTGATTGTATGATTGAGATTGTATGATTGTGATTATATTATTGTGATTGTATGATTGTGATTGTATGATTGTGATTGTATGATTGTGATTGTATGATTGTGATTGTATCATTGTTTTTGTATGATTGTGATTGTACGATTGTGATTGTACGATTGTGATTGTACGATTGTGATTGTACGATTGTGATTGTATGATTGTGATTGTATGATTGTGATAGTATGATTGTTATTGTATTATTGTGATTGTATGATTGTGATTGTATGATTGTGATTGTATGATTGCGATTGTATGATCGTGACTGTATGATTGTGATTGTATGATTGTGATTGTATGATTGTGATTGTATGATTGTGATTTTATGATTGTGACTATATGACTGTGATTGTATGATTGTGGTCGCATGACTGGGATTGTATGATTGTGATTGTATGGTTGTGATTGTATGATTGTGATTGTATGATTGTGATTGTATGATTGTGATAGTATGATTGCGACTGCAGGATTGAGCTTGTATGATTGCAATTGTATGATTGTGATTGTATGATTGTGATTGCATGATTGTGATTGTAATTGCGATTGTATGATTGTAATTGTATGACTGTGGTAGTATGACTCTGATTGTATGATAGTGATTGTATGATTGCGACTGTATGATTGTAATTGTATGATTGCGATACTATGATTGTTATTGCATGATTACGATTGCAGGATTGTGCTCGTATGATTGTGATTGTATGATTGTGATTGTACGATTGTGATTGTATGATTCTGATGTTATGAGTGTGATTGTATGATTGCGATTGCAGGATTGTGATTGTATGATCGTGATTGTATGACTGTGACTGTATTATTGTGATTGTATGATTGTGATTGTATGATGGTGATGGTATGATTATGATTTTACGATTGTTGTTGTTTGATTGCGATTGTATGATTGTGATTGTATGATTGTGATTGTAGGACTGTGACAGTATGTTTCTAATTGTATGATTGTGATTGTATGATTGTGATTGTATCAATGTTTTTTGGAGATTGTATTTATATGATTGCGATTGTATGATAGTTATTGTATGATTGTGATTGTATGTTTGTTATTGTATTATTGTGATTGTATGGTTGTAATTGTATGATTGCGATTGTATGATCGTGATTGTATGATTGTGTATGTATGATTCTGATTGTATGATTGTGATTGCATGATTGTGATTGCATGATTGTGATTGTAATTGCGATTGTATGAATGTAATTGTATGACTGTGGTAGTATGACTCTGATAGTATGATAGTGATTGTATGATTGCGACCGTATGATTGGGATTGTATGATTGTGATTGTGTTTTTGTGAATGTATGATTGTGATTGTATGACTGTGATTTTATGATTGTGATTGTATCAGTGTTTTTGGGAGATTGTATTTATATGATTGCGATTCTATGATTGTGATTGAATGATTGTAATTGTATGATTGTGATTGTATGATTGTGATTGTATGAGTGCGATTGTATGATTGCGATTTTATGATTGTGATTGTATGATTGTTGTTGTATGAATGCCATTGTATGATTGTGATTGTATGATTGTGATTGTATGATTGTGATTGTAGGACTGTGACAGTATGTTTCTGATTGTATGATTGTGATTGCATGATTGTGATTGTAATTGCGATTGTATGATTGTAATTGTGTGACTGTGGTAGTATGACTCTGATTGTATGATAGTGATTGTATGATTGCGACTGTATGATTGGGATTGTATGATTGTGATTGTATTTTTGTGAATGTATGATTGTGATTGTATGACTGTGATTGTATGATTGTGATTGTATGATTGTGATTATATGATTGTGATAGTATGATTGCGACTGCAGGATTGTGTTTGTATGATTGCAATTGTATGATTGTGATTGTATGATTGTGATTGCATGGTAGTGATTGTAATTGCGATTGTATCATTGTAATTGTATGACTGTGGTAGTATGACTGTGATTGTATGATAGTGATTGTATGATTGCGACTGTATGATTGGGATTGTATGATTGTGATTGCATTTTTGTGAATGTACGATTGTGATTGTACGATTGTGATTGTACGATTGTGATTGTACGATTGTGATTGTACGATTGTGATTGTACGATTGTGATTGTATGATTGTGATAGTATGATTGTGATTGTATGATTGTGATTGTATGATTGTGATTGTATGATTGTGATTGTATGATTGTGATTGTATGAGTGTGATTGTATGATTGTGACCTAATGAGTGTGATTGTATGATTGTGATTGTATGATTGTGATTGTATCAATGTTTTTTGGAGATTGTATTTATATGATTGCGATTGTATGATTGTTATTGTATGATTGTGATTGTATGTTTGTGATTGTATTATTGTGATTGTATAGTTGTGATTGTATGGTTGTAATTGTATGATTGCGATTGTATGATCGTGATTGTATGATTGTGATTGTATGATTGTGCTTGTATGATTGTGATTGTATGATTGTAATTGTATCAATGTTTTTGGGAGATTGTATTCATATGATTGCGATTGTACGATTGTGATTGAATGATTGTGATTTTATGATCGTGATTATATGACTGTGATTGTATGATAGTGATTGAATGATTGCGATTGTATGATTGTGATTGAATGACTGCTTTTGAATGTTTGTGATTGTATTATTGTGATTGTATGATTGTGATTGTATGATTGTGACTGTATTATTGTGATTTTATGATTGTGATTGTATGATTGTTTTTGGGAGATTGTATTTATATGATTGCGAATGTATGATTGTGATTGAATGATTGTGATTGTATGATTGTGATTGTATGATTGTGATTGTATGATTGTGACTGTATGATTGTGATTGTATGATTGCGATACTATGATTGTTATTGCATGATTACGATTGCAGGATTGTGCTTGTATGATTGTGATTGTATGATTGTGGTTGTATGTTTGTGATTGTATCAATGTGATTGTATGGTTGTAATTGTATGGTTGTGATTGTATGACTGCGATTGTATGATCGTGATTGTATGATTGTGATTGTATGATTGTGATTATATGATTGTGATAGTATGATTGCGACTGCAGGATTGAGCTTGTATGATTGCAATTGTATGATTGTGATTGTTTGATTGTGATTGCATGATTGTGATTGTAATTGCGATTGTATGATTGTAATTGTATGACTGTGGTAGTATGACTCTGATTGTATGATAGTGATTGTATGATTGCGACTGTATGATTGTGATTGTATGATTGCGATACTATGATTGTTATTGCATGATTACGATTGCAGGATTGTGCTCGTATGATTGTGATTGTATGATTGTGATTGTACGATTGTGATTGTATGATTCTGATGTTATGAGTGTGATTGTATGATTGCGATTGCAGGATTGTGATTGTATGATCGTGATTGTATGACTGTGACTGTATTATTGTGATTGTATGATTGTGATTGTATGATGGTGATGGTATGATTATGATTTTACGATTGTTGTTGTTTGATTGCGATTGTATGATTGTGATTGTATGATTGTGATTGTAGGACTGTGACAGTATGTTTCTAATTGTATGATTGTGATTGTATGATTGTGATTGTATCAATTGTTTTTTGGAGATTGTATTTATATGATTGCGATTGTATGATAGTTATTGTATGATTGTGATTGTATGTTTGTTATTGTATTATTGTGATTGTATGGTTGTAATTGTATGATTGCGATTGTATGATCGTGATTGTATGATTGTGTATGTATGATTCTGATTGTATGATTGTGATTGCATGATTGTGATTGCATGATTGTGATTGTAATTGCGATTGTATGAATGTAATTGTATGACTGCGGTAGTATGACTCTGATAGTATGATAGTGATTGTATGATTGCGACCGTATGATTGGGATTGTATGATTGTGATTGTGTTTTTGTGAATGTATGATTGTGATTGTATGACTGTGATTTTATGATTGTGATTGTATCAGTGTTTTTGGGAGATTGTATTTATATGATTGCGATTCTATGATTGTGATTGAATGATTGTAATTGTATGATTGTGATTGTATGATTGTGATTGTATGAGTGCGATTGTATGATTGCGATTTTATGATTGTGATTGTATGATTGTTGTTGTATGAATGCCATTGTATGATTGTGATTGTATGATTGTGATTGTATGATTGTGATTGTATGATTGTGATTGTAGGACTGTGACAGTATGTTTCTGATTGTATGATTGTGATTGCATGATTGTGATTGTAATTGCGATTGTATGATTGTAATTGTGTGACTGTGGTAGTATGACTCTGATTGTATGATAGTGATTGTATGATTGCGACTGTATGATTGGGATTGTATGATTGTGATTGTATTTTTGTGAATGTATGATTGTGATTGTATGACTGTGATTGTATGATTGTGATTGTAGGACTGTGATTGTATGTCTGTGATTTTATGATTGTGATTGTATGATTGTGATTGTGTGATTGTGATTTTATGATTGAGATTGTATGATTGTGACGGTATGAGTGTGATTGTATGATTGTGATAGTATGATTGTTTTTGCATGATTGCGATTGCAGAATTGTGCTTGTATGATTGTTATTGTATGATTGTGGTTGTATGTTTGTGATTGTATCAATGTGATTGTATGGTTGTGATTGTATGGTTGTGATTGTATGATTGCGATTGTATGATCGTGATTGTATGATTGTGACTGTATGATTGTGATTATATGATTGTGATAGTATGATTGCGACTGCAGGATTGTGTTTGTATGATTGCAATTGTATGATTGTGATTGTATGATTGTGATTGCATGGTAGTGATTGTAATTGCGATTGTATGATTGTAATTGTATGACTGTGGTAGTATGACTGTGATTGTATGATAGTGATTGTATGATTGCGACTGTATGATTGGGATAGTATGATTGTGATTGCATTTTTGTGAATGTATGATTGTGATTGTATGACTGTGATTGTATGATTGTGATTGTATGATTGTGACTGTATTATTGTGATTGTATGATTGTGATTGTATCAGTGTTTTTGGGAGATTGTATTTATATGATTGCGATTGTATGATTGAGATTGAATGATTGTGATTGTATGATTGTGATTGTATGATTGTGATTGTATGATTGTGATTGTATGAGTGCGATTGTATGATTGCGATTTTATGATTGTGATTGTATGATTGTTGATGTATGAATGCCATTGTATGATTGTGATTGTATGATTGTGATTGTATGATTGTGATTGTAGGACTGTGACAGTATGTTTCTGATTGTATGATTGTGATTGCATGATTGTGATTGTATGATTGTGATTGTATGATTGTGATTGTATGATTGTGATTGTATGATTGTGATTGTATGATTGTGATTGTATGATTGTGATTGTGTGATTGTGATTGTATGAGTGTGATTGTATGATTGTGACCATATGAGTGTGATTGTATGATCGTGATTGTATGATTGTGATTGTATCAATGTTTTTTGGAGATTGTATTTATATGATTGCGATTGTATGATTGTTATTGTATGATTGTGATTGTATGTTTGTGATTGTATTATTGTGATTGTATAGTTGTGATTGTATGGTTGTAATTGTATGATTGCGATTGTATGATCGTGATTGTATGATTGTGATTGTATGATTGTGCTTGTATGATTGTGATTGTATGATTGTAATTGTATCAATGTTTTTGGGAGATTGTATTCATATGATTGCGATTGTACGATTGTGATTGAATGATTGTGATTGTATGATCGTGATTATATGACTGTGATTGTATGATAGTGATTGAATGTTTGCGATTGTATGATTGTGATTGAATGACTGCTTTTGAATGTTTGTGATTGTATTATTGTGATTGTATGATTATGGTTGTATGACTGTGATTGTATGATTGTGATTGTATGATTGTGACTGTATTATTGTGATTTTATGATTGTGATTGTATGATTGTTTTTGGGAGATTGTATTTATATGATTGCGAATGTATGATTGTGATTGAATGATTGTGATTGTATGATTGTGATTGTATGATTGTGACTGTATGATTGTGATTGTATGATTGCGATACTATGATTGTTATTGCATGATTACGATTGCAGGATTGTGCTTGTATGATTGTGATTGTATGATTGTGATTGTATGATTGTGATTGTATGATTCTGATGTTATGAGTGTGATTGTATGATTGCGATTGCAGGATTGTGATTGTATGATGGTGATTGTATGACTGTGACTGTATTATTGTGATTGTATGATTGTGATTGTATGATGGTGATGGTATGATTATGATTTTACAATTGTTGTTGTTTGATTGCGATTGTATGATTGTGATTGTATGATTGTGATTGTAGGACTGTGACAGTATGTTTCTAATTGTATGATTGTGATTGTATGATTGTGATTGTATGATTGCGATTGTATGTTTGTGATTGCATGGTTGTGATTGCACGATTGTGATTGCACGATTGTGATTCTATGATTGTGATTGTATGATTGTGACTGTATGAGTGTGATTGTATGATTGCGATTGTATGACTGTGATTGTATGACTGTGATTGTATGATTGTGATTGTATGGTTGTGATTGTATGAGTGCGATTGTATGATTGCGATTTTATGATTGTGATTGTATGATTGTTGTTGTATGAATGCCATTGTATGATTGCGATTGTGTGATTGTGATTGTATGATTGTGATTGTGTGATTGTGATTGTATGATTGTGATTGTAGGACTGTGACAGTATGTTTGTGATTGGATGATTGTGATTGTATGATTGTGATTGTATGACTGTGATTTTATGATTGTGATTGTATGATTGTGATTGTGTGATTGTGATTTTATGATTGAGATTGTATGATTGTGACGGTATGAGTGTGATTGTATGATTGTGATAGTATGATTGTTTTTGCATGATTGCGATTGCAGAATTGTGCTTGTATGATTGTTATTGTATGATTGTGGTTGTATGTTTGTGATTGTATCAATGTGATTGTATGGGTGTGTTTGTATGGTTGTGATTGTATGACTGCGATTGTATGATCGTGATTGTATGATTGTGATTGTATGATTGTGATTATATGATTGTGATAGTATGATTGCGACTGCAGGATTGTGTTTGTATGATTGCAATTGTATGATTGTGATTGTATGATTGTGATTGCATGGTAGTGATTGTAATTGCGATTGTATCATTGTAATTGTATGACTGTGGTAGTATGACTGTGATTGTATGATAGTGATTGTATGATTGCGACTGTATGATTGGGATTGTATGATTGTGATTGCATTTTTGTGAATGTACGATTGTGATTGTACGATTGTGATTGTACGATTGTGATTGTACGATTGTGATTGTACGATTGTGATTGTATGATTGTGATAGTATGATTGTGATTGTATGATTGTGATTGTATGATTGTGATTGTATGATTGTGATTGTATGATTGTGATTGTATGAGTGTGATTGTATGATTGTGACCTAATGAGTGTGATTGTATGATTGTGATTGTATGATTGCGATTGTGTCAATGTTTTTTGGAGATTGTATTTATATGATTGCGATTGTATGATTGTTATTGTATGATTGTGATTGTATGTTTGTGATTGTATTATTGTGATTGTATAGTTGTGATTG
Source organism: Megachile rotundata (assembly GCF_050947335.1). NCBI lineage: Eukaryota > Metazoa > Arthropoda > Insecta > Hymenoptera > Megachilidae > Megachile > Megachile rotundata. The sequence goes on from NW_027473324.1 coordinate 362,691, forward strand.
TATGGTTGTAATTGTATGATTGCGATTGTATGATCGTGATTGTATGATTGTGATTGTATGATTGTGCTTGTATGATTGTGATTGTATGATTGTAATTGTATCAATGTTTTTGGGAGATTGTATTCATATGATTGCGATTGTACGATTGTGATTGAATGATTGTGATTTTATGATCGTGATTATATGACTGTGATTGTATGATAGTGATTGAATGATTGCGATTGTATGATTGTGATTGAATGACTGCTTTTGAATGTTTGTGATTGTATTATTGTGATTGTATGATTGTGATTGTATGATTGTGACTGTATTATTGTGATTTTATGATTGTGATTGTATGATTGTTTTTGGGAGATTGTATTTATATGATTGCGAATGTATGATTGTGATTGAATGATTGTGATTGTATGATTGTGATTGTATGATTGTGATTGTATGATTGTGACTGTATGATTGTGATTGTATGATTGCGATACTATGATTGTTATTGCATGATTACGATTGCAGGATTGTGCTTGTATGATTGTGATTGTATGATTGTGGTTGTATGTTTGTGATTGTATCAATGTGATTGTATGGTTGTGATTGTATGGTTGTGATTGTAGGACTGTGACAGTATGTTTCTGATTGTATGATTGTGATTGCATGATTGTGATTGTAATTGCGATTGTATGATTGTAATTGTGTGACTGTGGTAGTATGACTCTGATTGTATGATAGTGATTGTATGATTGCGACTGTATGATTGGGATTGTATGATTGTGATTGTATTTTTGTGAATGTATGATTGTGATTGTATGACTGTGATTGTATGATTGTGATTGTAGGACTGTGATTGTATGTCTGTGATTTTATGATTGTGATTGTATGATTGTGATTGTGTGATTGTGATTTTATGATTGAGATTGTATGATTGTGACGGTATGAGTGTGATTGTATGATTGTGATAGTATGATTGTTTTTGCATGATTGCGATTGCAGAATTGTGCTTGTATGATTGTTATTGTATGATTGTGGTTGTATGTTTGTGATTGTATCAATGTGATTGTATGGTTGTGATTGTATGGTTGTGATTGTATGATTGCGATTGTATGATCGTGATTGTATGATTGTGATTGTATGATTGTGATTATATGATTGTGATAGTATGATTGCGACTGCAGGATTGTGTTTGTATGATTGCAATTGTATGATTGTGATTGTATGATTGTGATTGTATGATTGTGATTGTAGGACTGTGACAGTATGTTTCTAATTGTATGATTGTGATTGTATGATTGTGATTGTATCAATGTTTTTTGGAGATTGTATTTATATGATTGCGATTGTATGATAGTTATTGTATGATTGTGATTGTATGTTTGTTATTGTATTATTGTGATTGTATGGTTGTAATTATATGATTGCGATTGTATGATCGTGATTGTATGATTGTGTATGTATGATTCTGATTGTATGTTTGTGATTGCATGATTGTGATTGCATGATTGTGATTGTAATTGCGATTGTATGAATGTAATTGTATGACTGTGGTAGTATGACTCTGATAGTATGATAGTGATTGTATGATTGCGACTGTATGATTGGGATTGTATGATTGTGATTGTGTTTTTGTGAATGTATGATTGTGATTGTATGACTGTGATTTTATGATTGTGATTGTATCAGTGTTTTTGGGAGATTGTATTTATATGATTGCGATTCTATGATTGTGATTGAATGATTGTAATTGTATGATTGTGATTGTATGATTGTGATTGTATGAGTGCGATTGTATGATTGCGATTTTATGATTGTGATTGTATGATTGTTGTTGTATGAATGCCATTGTATGATTGTGATTGTATGATTGTGATTGTATGATTGTGATTGTAGGACTGTGACAGTATGTTTCTGATTGTATGATTGTGATTGCATGATTGTGATTGTAATTGCGATTGTATGATTGTAATTGTGTGACTGTGGTAGTATGACTCTGATTGTATGATAGTGATTGTATGATTGCGACTGTATGATTGGGATTGTATGATTGTGATTGTATTTTTGTGAATGTATGATTGTGATTGTATGACTGTGATTGTATGATTGTGATTGTATGATTGTGACTGTATTATTGTGATTTTATGATTGTGATTGTATGATTGTTTTTGGGAGATTGTATTTATATGATTGCGAATGTATGATTGTGATTGAATGATTGTGATTGTATGATTGTGATTGTATGATAGTGATTGTATGATTGTGATTGTATGATTGCGATACTATGATTGTTATTGCATGATTACGATTGCAGGATTGTGCTTGTATGATTGTGATTGTATGATTGTGATTGTATGATTCTGATGTTATGAGTGTGATTGTATGATGGTGATTGTATGACTGTGACTGTATTATTGTGATTGTATGATTGTGATTGTATGATGGTGATGGTAGGACTGTGACAGTATGTTTCTAATTGTATGATTGTGATTGCATGGTTGTGATTGTACGATTGTGATTAAACGATTGTGATTAAACGATTGTGATTCTATGATTGTGATTGTATGATTGTGATTTTATGATTGTGACTGTATGACTGTGATTGTATGATTGTGGTCGCATGACTGGGATTGTATGATTGTGATTGTATGATTGTGATAGTATGATTGCGACTGCAGGATTGTGCTTGTATGATTGCAATTGTATGATTGTGATCGTATGATTGTGATTGCATGATTGTGATTGCATGATTGTGATTGTAATTGCGATTGTATGAATGTAATTGTATGACTGTGGTAGTATGACTCTCATTGTATGATAGTGATTGTATGATTGCGACTGTATGATTGGGATTGTATGATTGTGATTGTGTTTTTGTGAATGTATGATTGTGATTGTATGACTGTGATTTTATGATTGTGATTGTATCAGTGTTTTTGGGAGATTGTATTTATATGATTGCGATTCTATGATTGTGATTGAATGATTGTGATTGTATGATTGTGATTGTATGATTGTGATGGTATGAGGGCGATTGTATGATTGCGATTTTATGATTGTGATTGTATGATTGTTGTTGTATGAATGCCATTGTATGATTGTGATTGTATGATTGTGATTGTATGATTGTGATTGTATGATTGTGATTGTAGGACTGTGACAGTATGTTTGTGATTGTATGATTGTGATTGTATGATTGTGATTGTATGATTGTGATTGTATGATTGTGATTGTATGATTGTGATTGTATGATTTTGATTGTGTGATTGTGATTTTATGATTGTGATTGTATGATTGTGACGGTATGAGTGTGATTGTATGATTGTGATAGTATGATTGTTTTTGCATGATTGCGATTGCAGAATTGTGCTTGTATGATTGTTATTGTATGATTGTGGTTGTATGTTTGTGATTGTATTAATGTGATTGTATGGTTGTGATTGTATGATTGCGATTGTATGATCGTGATTGTATGATTGTGATTGTATAGTTGTGATTCTGTGATTGTGATTGTATGATTGTGATTGTATGATTGCGATTGTATGTTTGTGATTGCATGGTTGTGATTGCACGATTGTGATTGCACGATTGTGATTCTATGATTGTAATTGTATGATTGTGACTGTATGAGTGTGATTGTATGATTGCGATTGTATGACTGTGATTGTATGACTGTGATTGTATGATTGTGATTGTATGGTTGTGATTGTATGAGTGCGATTGTATGATTGCGATTTTATGATTGTGATTGTATGATTGTTGTTGTATGAATGCCATTGTATGATTGCGATTGTGTGATTGTGATTGTATGATTGTGATTGTGTGATTGTGATTGTATGATTGTGATTGTAGGACTGTGACAGTATGTTTGTGATTGGATGATTGTGATTGTATGATTGTGATTGTATGACTGTGATTTTATGATTGTGATTGTATGATTGTGATTGTGTGATTGTGATTTTATGATTGAGATTGTATGATTGTGACGGTATGAGTGTGATTGTATGATTGTGATAGTATGATTGTTTTTGCATGATTGCGATTGCAGAATTGTGCTTGTATGATTGTTATTGTATGATTGTGGTTGTATGTTTGTGATTGTATCAATGTGATTGTATGGTTGTGATTGTATGGTTGTGATTGTATGACTGCGATTGTATGATCGTGATTGTATGATTTTGATTGTGTGATTGTGATTTTATGATTGTGATTGTATGATTGTGACGGTATGAGTGTGATTGTATGATTGTGATAGTATGATTGTTTTTGCATGATTGCGATTGCAGAATTGTGCTTGTATGATTGTTATTGTATGATTGTGGTTGTATGTTTGTGATTGTATTAATGTGATTGTATGGTTGTGATTGTATGATTGCGATTGTATGATCGTGATTGTATGATTGTGATTGTATAGTTGTGATTCTGTGATTGTGATTGTATGATTGTGATTGTATGATTGCGATTGTATGTTTGTGATTGCATGGTTGTGATTGCACGATTGTGATTGCACGATTGTGATTCTATGATTGTAATTGTATGATTGTGACTGTATGAGTGTGATTGTATGATTGCGATTGTATGACTGTGATTGTATGACTGTGATTGTATGATTGTGATTGTATGGTTGTGATTGTATGAGTGCGATTGTATGATTGCGATTTTATGATTGTGATTGTATGATTGTTGTTGTATGAATGCCATTGTATGATTGCGATTGTGTGATTGTGATTGTATGATTGTGATTGTGTGATTGTGATTGTATGATTGTGATTGTAGGACTGTGACAGTATGTTTGTGATTGGATGATTGTGATTGTATGATTGTGATTGTATGACTGTGATTTTATGATTGTGATTGTATGATTGTGATTGTGTGATTGTGATTTTATGATTGAGATTGTATGATTGTGACGGTATGAGTGTGATTGTATGATTGTGATAGTATGATTGTTTTTGCATGATTGCGATTGCAGAATTGTGCTTGTATGATTGTTATTGTATGATTGTGGTTGTATGTTTGTGATTGTATCAATGTGATTGTATGGTTGTGATTGTATGGTTGTGATTGTATGACTGCGATTGTATGATCGTGATTGTATGATTGTGATTGTATGATTGTGATTATATGATTGTGATAGTATGATTGCGACTGCAGGATTGTGTTTGTATGATTGCAATTGTATGATTGTGACTGTATGATTGTGATTGCATGGTAGTGATTGTAATTGCGATTGTATCATTGTAATTGTATGACTGTGGTAGTATGACTGTGATTGTATGATAGTGATTGTATGATTGCGACTGTATGATTGGGATTGTATGATTGTGATTGCATTTTTGTGAATGTACGATTGTGATTGTACGATTGTGATTGTACGATTGTGATTGTACGATTGTGATTGTACGATTGTGACTGTATGATTGTGATAGTATGATTGTGATTGTATGATTGTGATTGTATGATTGTGATTGTATGATTGTGATTGTATGATTGTGATTGTATGAGTGTGATTGTATGATTGTGACCTAATGAGTGTGATTGTATGATTGTGATTGTATGATTGTGATTGTATCAATGTTTTTTGGAGATTGTATTTATATGATTGCGATTGTATGATTGTTATTGTATGATTGTGATTGTATGTTTGTGATTGTATTATTGTGATTGTATAGTTGTGATTGTATGGTTGTAATTGTATGATTGCGATTGTATGATCGTGATTGTATGATTGTGATTGTATGATTGTGCTTGTATGATTGTGATTGTATGATTGTAATTGTATCAATGTTTTTGGGAGATTGTATTCATATGATTGCGATTGTACGATTGTGATTGAATGATTGTGATTTTATGATCGTGATTATATGACTGTGATTGTATGATAGTGATTGAATGATTGCGATTGTATGATTGTGATTGAATGACTGCTTTTGAATGTTTGTGATTGTATTATTGTGATTGTATGATTGTGATTGTATGATTGTGATTGTATGATTGTGATTGTATGATTGTGATTGTATGATTGTGATTGTATGATTGTGATTGTATGATTGTGATTGTATGATTGTGATTGTATGATTGTGATTGTATGAGTGTGATTGTATGATTGTGATTGTATGACTGTGATTGTATGACTGTGATTGTATGATTGTGATTGTATGATTGTGATTTTATGATTGTGACTGTACGACTGTGATTGTATGATTGTGGTCGCATGACTAGGATTGTATGATTGTGATTGTATGATTGTGATTATATGATTGTGATAGTATGATTGCGACTGCAGGATTGTGTTTGTATGATTGCAATTGTATGATTGTGATTGTATGATTGTGAATGCATGATAGTGATTGTAATTGCGATTGTATGATTGTAATTGTATGACTGTGGTAGTATGACTGTGATTGCATGATAGTGATTTTATGATTGTGACTGTATGATTGGGATTGTATGATTGTGATTGCATTTTTGTGAATGTATGATTGTGATTGTATGACTGTGATTGTATGATTGTGATTGAATGATTGCGATTGTATGATTGTGATTGAATCACTGCTTTTGAATGTTTGTGATTGTATTATTGTGATTGTATGATTATGATTGTATGACTGTGATTGTATGATTGTGATTGTATGATTGTGACCGTATGAGTGTGATTGTATGATTGTGATAGTATGATTGTTATTGTATTATTGTGACTGTATGATTGTGATTGTATGATTGTGATTGTATGATTGTGATTGTATGATTGTGATTGTATGATTGTGATTGTATGATTGTGACGGTATGAGTGTGATTGTATGATTGTGATAGTATGATTGTTATTGCATGATTGCGGTTGCAGAATTGTGTTGGTATGATTGTTATTGTATGATTGTGATTGTATGTTTGTGATTGTATGGTTGTGATTGTATGGTTGTGATTGTATGATTGCGATTGTATGATTGCGATTGTATGATCGTGATTGTATGATTGTGATTGTATAGTTGTGATTGTGTGATTGTGATTGTATGATTGTGATTGTATGATTGCGATTGTATGATTGTGATTGCATGGTTGTGATTGTACGAGTGTGATTGTACGATTGTGATTTTATGATTGTGACTGTATGACTGTGATTGTATGATTGTGGTCGCATGACTGGGATTGTATGATTGTGATTGTATGATTGTGATTGTATGATTGTGATAGTATGATTGCGACTGCAGGATTGTGCTTGTATGATTGCAATTGTATGATTGTGATTGTATGATTGTTATTGTATGATTGTTATTGTATGATTGTGATTGTATGATTGTGACTGTATTATTGTGATTTTATGATTGTGATTGTATGATTGTTTTTGGGAGATTGTATTTATATGATTGCGAATGTATGATTGTGATTGAATGATTGTGATTGTATGATTGTGATTTTATGATTGTGATTGTATGATTGTGACTGTATGATTGTGATTGTATGATTGCGATACTATGATTGTTATTGCATGATTACGATTGCAGGATTGTGCTTGTATGATTGTGATTGTATGATTGTGATTGTATGATTCTGATGTTATGAGTGTGATTGTATGATTGCGATTGCAGGATTGTGATTGTATGATGGTGATTGTATGACTGTGACTGTATTATTGTGATTGTATGATTGTGATTGTATGATTGTGATTGTATGATTGTGATTGTATGATTGTGATTGTATGATTGTGATTGTATGATTGTGATTGTATGATTGTGATAGTATGATTGTTATTGTATTATTGTGATTGTATGATTGTGATTGTATGATTGTGATTGTATCAATGTGATTGTATGGTTGTGATTGTATGGTTGTGATTGTATGATTGCGATTGTATGATCGTGATTGTATGACTGTGATTGTATGATTGTGATTATATGATTGTGATAGTATGATTGCGACTGCAGGATTGTGTTTGTATGATTGCAATTGTATGATTGTGATTGTATGATTGTGATTGCATGGTAGTGATTGTAATTGCGATTGTATCATTGTAATTGTATGACTGTGGTAGTATGACTGTGATTGTATGATAGTGATTGTATGATTGCGACTGTATGATTGGGATTGTATGATTGTGATTGCATTTTTGTGAATGTATGATTGTGATTGTATGACTGTGATTGTATGATTGTGATTGTATGATTGTGACTGTATTATTGTGATTGTATGATTGTGATTGTATCAGTGTTTTTGGGAGATTGTATTTATATGATTGCGATTGTATGATTGAGAATGAATGATTGTGATTGTATGATTGTGATTGTATGATTGTGATAGTATGATTGTTATTGTATTATTGTGATTGTATGATTGTGATTGTATGATTGTGATTGTATGATTGTGATAGTATGATTGCGACTGCAGGATTGAGCTTGTATGTTTGCAATTGTATGATTGTGATTGTATGATTGTGATTGCATGATTGTGATTGTAATTGCGATTGTATGATTGTAATTGTATGACTGTGGTAGTATGACTCTGATTGTATGATAGTGATTGTATGATTGCGACTGTATGATTGGGATTGTATGATTGTGATTGTGTTTTTGTGGATGTATGATTGTGATTGTATGACTGTGATTTTATGATTGTGATTGTATCAGTGTTTTTGGGAGATTGTATTTATATGATCGCGATTCTATGATTGTGATTGGATGATTGTAATTGTATGATTGTGATTGTATGATTGTGATTGTATGAGTGCGATTGTATGATTGCGATTTTATGATTGTGATTGTATGATTGTTGTTGTATGAATGCCATTGTATGATTGTGATTGTGTGATTGTGACTGTATGATTGTGATCCTGTGATTATGATTGTATGATTGTGATTGTAGGACTGTGACAGTATGTTTGTGATAATATGATTGTGATTGTATGATTGTGATTGTATGACTGTGATTTTATGATTGTGATTGTATGATTGTGATTGTGTGATTGTGATTTTATGATTGAGATTGTATGATTGTGACGGTATGAGTGTGATTGTATGATTGTGATAGTATGATTGTTTTTGCATGATTGCGATTGCAGAATTGTGCTTGTATGATTGTTATTGTATGATTGTGGTTGTATCTTTGTGATTGTATCAATGTGATTGTATGGTTGTGATTGTATGGTTGTGATTGTATGATTGCGATTGTATGATCGTGATTGTATGATTGTGATTGTATGATTGTGATTATATGATAGTGATAGTATGATTGCGACTGCAGGATTGTGTTTGTATGATTGCAATTGTATGATTGTGATTGTATGACTGTGACTGTATGATTGTGATTGTATGATTGTGACTGTATAATTGTGATTGTATGATTGTGATTGTATCAGTGTTTTTGGGAGATTGTATTTATATGATTGCGATTGTATGATTGAGATTGAATGATTGTGATTGTATGATTGTGATTGTATGATTGTGATTGTATGAGTGCGATTGTATGATTGCGATTTTATGATTGTGATTGTATGACTGTTGTTGTATGAATGCCATTGTATGATTTTGATTGTATGATTGTGATTGTACGATTGTGATTGTACGATTGTGATTGTACGATTGTGATTGTACGATTGTGATTGTATGATTGTGATTGTATGATTGTGATTGTATGATTGTGATAGTATGATTGTGATTGTATGATTGTGATTGTATGATTGTCATTGTATGATTGTGATTGTATGATTGTGATTGTATGAGTGTGATTGTATGATTGTGACTATATGAGTGTGATTGTATGATTGTGATTGTATCAATGTTTTTTGGAGATTGTATTTATATGATTGCGATTGTATGATTGTTATTGTATGATTGTGATTGTATGTTTGTGATTGTATGGTTGTAATTGTATGATTGCGATTGTATGATCGTGATTGTATGATTGTGATTGTATGATTGTGCTTGTATGATTGTGATTGTATGATTGTAATTGTATCAATGTTTTTGGGAGATTGTATTCATATGATTGCGATTGTATGATTGTGATTGAATGATTGTGATTGTATGATCGTGATTATATGACTGTGATTGTATGATAGTGATTGAATGATTGCGATTGTATGATTGTGATTGAATGACTGCTTTTGAATGTTTGTGATTGTATTATTGTGATTGTATGATTATGGTTGTATGACTGTGATTGTATGATTGTGATTGTATGATTGTGACCGTATGAGTGTGAGTGTATGATTGTGATAGTATGATTGTTATTGTATTATTGTGATTGTATGATTGTGATTGTATGATTGTTTTTGGGAGATTGTATTTATATGATTGCGAATGTATGATTGTGATTGAATGATTGTGATTGTATGATTGTGATTGTATGATTGTGATTGTATGATTGTGATTGTATGATTGTGATTGTATGATTGTGATTGTATGATTGTGATTGTATGATTGTGATTGTATGATTGTGATTGTATGATTGTGATTGTATGAGTGTGATTGTATGATTGTGATTGTATGACTGTGATTGTATGACTGTGATTGTATGATTGTGATTTTATGATTGTGACTGTATGACTGTGATTGTATGATTGTGGTCGCATGACTAGGATTGTATGATTGTGATTGTATGATTGTGATTATATGATTGTGATAGTATGATTGCGACTGCAGGATTGTGTTTGTATGATTGCAATTGTATGATTGTGATTGTATGATTGTGAATGCATGATAGTGATTGTAACTGCGATTGTATGATTGTAATTGTATGACTGTGGTAGTATGACTGTGATTGCATGATAGTGATTGTATGATTGTGACTGTATGATTGGGATTGTATGATTGTGATTGCATTTTTGTGAATGTATGATTGTGATTGTATGACTGTGATTGTATGATTGTGATTGAATGATTGCGATTGTATGATTGTGATTGAATCACTGCTTTTGAATGTTTGTGATTGTATTATTGTGATTGTATGATTATGATTGTATGACTGTGATTGTATGATTGTGATTGTATGATTGTGACCGTATGAGTGTGATTGTATGATTGTGATAGTATGATTGTTATTGTATTATTGTGACTGTATGATTGTGATTGTATGATTGTTATTGTATGATTGTGATTGTATGTTTGTGATTGTATGGTTGTGATTGTATGGTTGTGATTGTATGATTGCGATTGTATGATTGCGATTGTATGATCGTGATTGTATGATTGTGATTGTATAGTTGTGATTGTGTGATTGTGATTGTATGATTGTGATTGTATGATTGCGATTGTATGATTGTGATTGCATGGTTGTGATTGTACGATTGTGATTGTACGATTGTGATTTTATGATTGTGACTGTATGACTGTGATTGTATGATTGTGGTCGCATGACTGGGATTGTATGATTGTGATTGTATGATTGTGATTGTATGATTGTGATAGTATGATTGCGACTGCAGGATTGTGCTTGTATGATTGCAATTGTATGATTGTGATTGTATGATTGTGATTGCATGATTGTGATTGCATGATTGTGATTGTAATTGCGATTGTATGAATGTAATTGTATGACTTGTGGTAGTATGGCTCTGATTGTATGATAGTGATTGTATGATTGCGACTGTATGATTGGGATTGTATGATTGTGATTGTGTTTTTGTGGATGTATGATTGTGATTGTATGACTGTGATTTTATGATTGTGATTGTATCAGTGTTTTTGGGAGATTGTATTTATATGATCGCGATTCTATGATTGTGATTGGATTATTGTAATTGTATGATTGTGATTGTATGATTGTGATTGTATGAGTGCGATTGTATGATTGCGATTTTATGATTGTGATTGTATGATTGTTGTTGTATGAATGCCATTGTATGATTGTGATTGTGTGATTGTGATTGTATGATTGTGATTCTGTGATTATGATTGTATGATTGTGATTGTAGGACTGTGACAGTATGTTTGTGATAATATGTTTGTGATTGTATGATTGTGATTGTATGACTGTGATTTTATGATTGTGATTGTATGATTGTGATTGTGTGATTGTGATTTTATGATTGAGATTGTATGATTGTGACGGTATGAGTGTGATTGTATGATTGTGATAGTATGATTGTTTTTGCATGATTGCGATTGCAGAATTGTGCTTGTATGATTGTTATTGTATGATTGTGGTTGTATGTTTGTGATTGTATCAATGTGATTGTATGGTTGTGATTGTATGGTTGTGATTGTATGATTGCGATTGTATGATCGTGATTGTATGATTGTGATTGTATGATTGTGCTTGTATGATTGTGATTGTATGATTGTAATTGTATCAATGTTTTTGGGAGATTGTATTCATATGATTGCGATTGTATGATTGTGATTGAATGATTGTGATTGTATGATCGTGATTATATGACTGTGATTGTATGATAGTGATTGAATGATTGCGATTGTATGATTGTGATTGAATGACTGCTTTTGAATGTTTGTGATTGTATTATTGTGATTGTATGATTATGGTTGTATGACTGTGATTGTATGATTGTGATTGTATGATTGTGACCGTATGAGTGTGAGTGTATGATTGTGATAGTATGATTGTTATTGTATTATTGTGATTGTATGATTGTGATTGTATGATTGTTTTTGGGAGATTGTATTTATATGATTGCGAATGTATGATTGTGATTGAATGATTGTGATTGTATGATTGTGATTGTATGATTGTGATTGTATGATTGTGATTGTATGATTGTGATTGTATGATTGTGATTGTACGATTGTGATTGTATGATTGTGATTGTATGATAGTGATTGTATGATTGTGACTGTATGATTGGGATTGTATGATTGTGATTGCATTTTTGTGAATGCATGATTGTGATTTTATGACTGTGATTGTATGATTGTGACTGTATTATTGTGATTGTATGATTGTGATTGTATCAGTGTTTTTGGGAGATTGTATTTATATGATTGCGATTGTATGATTGTGATTGAATGATTGTGATTGTATGATTGTGATTGTATGATTCTGATTGTATGAGTGCGATTGTATGATTGCGATTTTATGATTGTGATTGTATGATTGTTGTTGTATGAAAGCCATTGTATGATTGTGATTGTATGATTGTGATTGTATGATTGTGATTGTAGGATTGTGACAGTATGTTTCTGATTGTATGATTGTGATTGGATGATTGTGATTGTACAATTGTGATTGTGCGATTGTGATTGTACGATTGTGATTGTACGATTGTGATTGTACGATTGTGATTGTACGATTGTGATTGTACGATTGTGATTGTACGATTGTGATTGTACGATTGTGATTGTATGTGTGTGATTGTATGATTGTGACTATATGAGTGTGATTGTATGATTGTGATTGTATGATTGTGATTGTATCAATGTTTTTTGGAGATTGTATTTATATGATTGCGATTGTATGATTGTTATTGTATGATTGTGATTGTATGTTTGTGATTGTATTATTGTGATTGTATGGTTGTGATTGTATGGTTGTAATTGTATGATTGCGATTGTATGATCGTGATTGTATGATTGTGATTGTATGATTGTGCTTGTATCAATGTTTTTGGGAGATTGTATTCATATGATTGCGATTGTATGATTGTGATTGAATGACTGTGATTGTATGATCGTGATTATATGACTGTGATTGTATGATAGTGATTGAATGATTGCGATTGTATGATTGTGATTGAATGACTGCTTTTGAATGTTTGTGATTGTATTATTGTGATTGTATGATTATGATTGTATGACTGTGATTGTATGATTGTGATTGTATGATTGTGACCGTATGAGTGTGGTTGTATGATTGTGATAGTATGATTGTTATTGCATGATTGCGATTGCAGAATTGTGTTGGTATGATTGTTATTGTATGATTGTGATTGTATGTTTGTGATTGTATGGTTGTGATTGTATGGCTGTGATTGTATGATTGCGATTGTATGATCGTGATTGTATGATTGTGATTGTATAGTCGTGATTGTGTGATTGTGATTCTATGATTGTGATTGTATGATTGCGATTGTATGATTGTGATTGCATGGTTGTGATTGTACGATTGTGATTGTACGATTGTGATTCTATGATTGTGATTGTATGATTGTGACTGTATGAGTGTGATTGTATGATTGTGATTATATGATTGTGATTGTATGATTGCGATTGTATGATCGTGATTGTATGATTGTGATTGTATAGTCGTGATTGTCTGATTGTGATTCTATGATTGTGATTGTATGATTGCGATTGTATGATTGTGATTGCATGGTTGTGATTGTACGAATGTGATTGTACGATTGTGATTCTATGATTGTGATTGTATGATTGTGACTGTATGATTGTGATAGTATGATTGCGACTGCAGGATTGTGCTTGTACGATTGCAATTGTATGATTGTGATTGTATGATTGTGATTGCATGATTGTGATTGCATGATTGTGATTGTAATTGCGATTGTATGAATGTAATTGTATGACTGTGGTAATATGACTCTGATTGTATGATAGTGATTGCATGATTGCGACTGTATGATTGGGATTGTATGATTGTGATTGTATGATTGTGATTGTATGATTGTGCTTGTATGATTGTGATTGTATGATTGTGATTGTATCAATGTTTTTGGGAGATTGTATTCATATGATTGCGATTGTATGATTGTGATTGAATGACTGTGATTGTATGATCGTGATTATATGACTGTGATTTTATGATAGTGATTGAATGATTGCGATTTTATGATTGTGATTGAACGACTGCTTTTGAATGTTTGTGATTGTATTATTGTGATTGTATGATTATGATTGTATGACTGTGATTGTATGATTGTGATTGTATGATTGTGACCGTATGAGTGTGAGTGTATGATTGTGATAGTATGATTGTTATTGTATTATTGTGATTGTATGATTGTGATTGTATGATTGTGATTGTAGGACTGTGACAGTATGTTTGTGATTGTATGATTGTGATTGTATGATTGCGATTGTATGATTGTGATTGCATGGTTGTGATTGCAGGATTGTGATTGCACGATTGTGATTCTATGATAGTGATTGTATGATTGTGACTGTATGAGTGTGACTGTATGATTGTGATTGTATGACTGTGATTGTATGACTGTGATTGTATGATTGTGATTGTATGAATGTGATTGTATGATTGTGATTGTATGATTGTGACGGTGTGAGTGTGATTGTATGATTGTGATAGTATGATTTTTATTGCATGATTGCGATTGCAGAATTTTGTTGGTATGATTGTTATTGTATGATTGTGATTGTATGTTTGTGATTGTATGGTTGTGATTGTATGGTTGTGATTGTATGATTGCGATTGTATGATCGTGATTGTATGATTGTTGTTGTATGAATGCCATTGTATGATTGTGATTTTATGATTGTGACTGTATGACTGTGATTGTATGATTGTGGTCGCATGACTGGGATTGTATGATTGTGATTGTATGATTGTTATTGTATGATTGTGATTGTATGATTGTAATAGTATGATTGCGACTGCAGGATTGTGCTTGTATGATTGCAATTGTATGATTGTGATTGTATGATTGTGATTGCATGATTGTGATTGCATGATTGTGATTGTAATTGCGATTGTATGAATGTAATTGTATGACTGTGGTAGTATGACTCTGATTGTATGATAGTGATTGTATGATTGCGACTGCAGGATTGTGTTTGTATGATTGCAATTGTATGATTGTGATTGTATGATTGTGAATGCATGATAGTGATTGTAATTGCGATTGTATGATTGTAATTGTATGACTGTGGTAGTATGACTGTGATTGTATGATAGTGATTGTATGATTGTGACTGTATGATTGGGATTGTATGATTGTGATTGCATTTTTGTGAATGCATGATTGTGATTTTATGACTGTGATTGTATGATTGTGATTGTATGATTGTGACTGTATTATTGTGATTGTATGATTGTGATTGTATCAGTGTTTTTGGGAGATTGTATTTGTATGATTTCGATTGTATGATTGTGATTGAATGATTGTGATTGTATGATTGTGATTGTATGAGTGCGATTGTATGATTGCGATTTTATGATTGTGATTGTATGATTGTTGTTGTATGAAAGCCATTGTATGATTGTGATTGTATGATTGTGATTGTATGATTGTGATTGTATGATTGTGATTGTAGGATTGTGACAGTATGTTTCTGATTGTATGATTGTGATTGGATGATTGTGATTGTACAATTGTGATTGTGCGATTGTGATTGTACGATTGTGATTGTACGATTGTGATTGTACGATTGTGATTGTACGATTGTGATTGTACGATTGTGATTGTACGATTGTGATTGTACGATTGTGATTGTACGATTGTGATTGTATGAGTGTGATTGTATGATTGTGACTATATGAGTGTGATTGTATGATTGTGATTGTATCAATGTTTTTTGGAGATTGTATTTATATGATTGCGATTGTATGATTGTTATTGTATGATTGTGATTGTATGTTTGTGATTGTATTATTGTGATTGTATGGTTGTGATTGTATGGTTGTAATTGTATGATTGCGATTGTATGATCGTGATTGTATGATTGTGATTGTATGATTGTGCTTGTATGATTGTGATTGTATGATTGTGCTTGTATGATTGTGATTGTATGATTGTGATTGTATCAATGTTTTTGGGAGATTGTATTCATATGATTGCGATTGTATGATTGTGATTGAATGACTGTGATTGTATGATCGTGATTATATGACTGTGATTGTATGATAGTGATTGAATGATTGCGATTGTATGATTGTGATTGAATGACTGCTTTTGAATGTTTGTGATTGTATTATTGTGATTGTATGATTATGATTGTATGACTGTGATTGTATGATTGTGATTGTATGATTGTGACCGTATGAGTGTGGTTGTATGATTGTGATAGTATGATTGTTATTGCATGATTGCGATTGCAGAATTGTGTTGGTATGATTGTTATTGTATGATTGTGATTGTATGTTTGTGATTGTATGGTTGTGATTGTATGGCTGTGATTGTATGATTGCGATTGTATGATCGTGATTGTATGATTGTGATTGTATAGTCGTGATTGTGTGACTGTGATTCTATGATTGTGATTGTATGATTGCGATTGTATGATTGTGATTGCATGGTTGTGATTGTACGATTGTGATTGTACGATTGTGATTCTATGATTGTGATTGTATGATTGTGACTGTATGAGTGTGATTGTATGATTGTGATTGTATGATTGTGATTGTATGATTGTGATTGTATGATTGTGACGGTGTGAGTGTGATTGTATGATTGTGATAGTATGATTTTTATTGCATAATTGCGATTGCAGAATTGTGTTGGTATGATTGTTATTGTATGATTGTGATTGTATGTTTGTGATTGTATGGTTGTGATTGTATGGTTGTGATTGTGTGATTGCGATTGTATGATCGTGATTGTATGATTGTTGTTGTATGAATGCCATTGTATGATTGTGATTTTATGATTGTGACTGTATGACTGTGATTGTATGATTGTGGTCGCATGGCTAGGATTGTATGATTGTGATTGTATGATTGTGATTGTATGATTGTGATTGTAGGACTGTGACAGTATGTTTGTGATTGTATGATTGTGATTGTATGATTGTGATTGTATGATTGCGATTGTATGATTGTGATTGCATGGTTGTGATTGCACGATTGTGATTGCACGATTGTGATTGTATGATTGTGATTGTATGATTGTGATTGTAGGACTGTGACAGTATGTTTGTGATAATATGTTTGTGATTGTATGATTGTGATTGTATGACTGTGATTTTATGATTGTGATTGTATGATTGTGATTGTGTGATTGTGATTTTATGATTGAGATTGTATGTTTGTGACGGTATGAGTGTGATTGTATGATTGTGATAGTATGATTGTTTTTGCATGATTGCGATTGCAGAATTGTGCTTGTATGATTGTTATTGTATGATTGTGGTTGTATGTTTGTGATTGTATCAATGTGATTGTATGGTTGTGATTGTATGGTTGTGATTGTATGATTGCGATTGTATGATCGTGATTGTATGATTGTGATTGTATGATTGTGCTTGTATGATTGTGATTGTATGATTGTGATAGTATGATTGTTATTGTATTATTGTGATTGTATGATTGTGATTGTATGATTGTGATTGTATGATTGTTTTTGGGAGATTGTATTTATATGATTGCGAATGTATGATTGTGATTGAATGATTGTGATTGTATGATTGTGATTGTATGATTGTGATTGTATGATTGTGATTGTATGATTGTGATTGTATGATTGTGATTGTACGATTGTGATTGTATGATTGTGATTGTATGATAGTGATTGTATGATTGTGACTGTATGATTGGGATTGTATGATTGTGATTGCATTTTTGTGAATGCATGATTGTGATTTTATGACTGTGATTGTATGATTGTGACTGTATTATTGTGATTGTATGATTGTGATTGTATCAGTGTTTTTGGGAGATTGTATTTATATGATTGCGATTGTATGATTGTGATTGAATGATTGTGATTGTATGATTGTGATTGTATGATTCTGATTGTATGAGTGCGATTGTATGATTGCGATTTTATGATTGTGATTGTATGATTGTTGTTGTATGAAAGCCATTGTATGATTGTGATTGTATGATTGTGATTGTATGATTGTGATTGTAGGATTGTGACAGTATGTTTCTGATTGTATGATTGTGATTGGATGATTGTGATTGTACAATTGTGATTGTGCGATTGTGATTGTACGATTGTGATTGTACGATTGTGATTGTACGATTGTGATTGTACGATTGTGATTGTACGATTGTGATTGTACGATTGTGATTGTATGTGTGTGATTGTATGATTGTGACTATATGAGTGTGATTGTATGATTGTGATTGTATGATTGTGATTGTATCAATGTTTTTTGGAGATTGTATTTATATGATTGCGATTGTATGATTGTTATTGTATGATTGTGATTGTATGTTTGTGATTGTATTATTGTGATTGTATGGTTGTGATTGTATGGTTGTAATTGTATGATTGCGATTGTATGATCGTGATTGTATGATTGTGATTGTATGATTGTGCTTGTATCAATGTTTTTGGGAGATTGTATTCATATGATTGCGATTGTATGATTGTGATTGAATGACTGTGATTGTATGATCGTGATTATATGACTGTGATTGTATGATAGTGATTGAATGATTGCGATTGTATGATTGTGATTGAATGACTGCTTTTGAATGTTTGTGATTGTATTATTGTGATTGTATGATTATGATTGTATGACTGTGATTGTATGATTGTGATTGTATGATTGTGACCGTATGAGTGTGGTTGTATGATTGTGATAGTATGATTGTTATTGCATGATTGCGATTGCAGAATTGTGTTGGTATGATTGTTATTGTATGATTGTGATTGTATGTTTGTGATTGTATGGTTGTGATTGTATGGCTGTGATTGTATGATTGCGATTGTATGATCGTGATTGTATGATTGTGATTGTATAGTCGTGATTGTGTGATTGTGATTCTATGATTGTGATTGTATGATTGCGATTGTATGATTGTGATTGCATGGTTGTGATTGTACGATTGTGATTGTACGATTGTGATTCTATGATTGTGATTGTATGATTGTGACTGTATGAGTGTGATTGTATGATTGTGATTATATGATTGTGATTGTATGATTGCGATTGTATGATCGTGATTGTATGATTGTGATTGTATAGTCGTGATTGTCTGATTGTGATTCTATGATTGTGATTGTATGATTGCGATTGTATGATTGTGATTGCATGGTTGTGATTGTACGAATGTGATTGTACGATTGTGATTCTATGATTGTGATTGTATGATTGTGACTGTATGATTGTGATAGTATGATTGCGACTGCAGGATTGTGCTTGTACGATTGCAATTGTATGATTGTGATTGTATGATTGTGATTGCATGATTGTGATTGCATGATTGTGATTGTAATTGCGATTGTATGAATGTAATTGTATGACTGTGGTAATATGACTCTGATTGTATGATAGTGATTGCATGATTGCGACTGTATGATTGGGATTGTATGATTGTGATTGTATGATTGTGATTGTATGATTGTGCTTGTATGATTGTGATTGTATGATTGTGATTGTATCAATGTTTTTGGGAGATTGTATTCATATGATTGCGATTGTATGATTGTGATTGAATGACTGTGATTGTATGATCGTGATTATATGACTGTGATTTTATGATAGTGATTGAATGATTGCGATTTTATGATTGTGATTGAACGACTGCTTTTGAATGTTTGTGATTGTATTATTGTGATTGTATGATTATGATTGTATGACTGTGATTGTATGATTGTGATTGTATGATTGTGACCGTATGAGTGTGAGTGTATGATTGTGATAGTATGATTGTTATTGTATTATTGTGATTGTATGATTGTGATTGTATGATTGTGATTGTAGGACTGTGACAGTATGTTTGTGATTGTATGATTGTGATTGTATGATTGCGATTGTATGATTGTGATTGCATGGTTGTGATTGCAGGATTGTGATTGCACGATTGTGATTCTATGATAGTGATTGTATGATTGTGACTGTATGAGTGTGACTGTATGATTGTGATTGTATGACTGTGATTGTATGACTGTGATTGTATGATTGTGATTGTATGAATGTGATTGTATGATTGTGATTGTATGATTGTGACGGTGTGAGTGTGATTGTATGATTGTGATAGTATGATTTTTATTGCATGATTGCGATTGCAGAATTGTGTTGGTATGATTGTTATTGTATGATTGTGATTGTATGTTTGTGATTGTATGGTTGTGATTGTATGGTTGTGATTGTATGATTGCGATTGTATGATCGTGATTGTATGATTGTTGTTGTATGAATGCCATTGTATGATTGTGATTTTATGATTGTGACTGTATGACTGTGATTGTATGATTGTGGTCGCATGACTGGGATTGTATGATTGTGATTGTCTGATTGTTATTGTATGATTGTGATTGTATGATTGTAATAGTATGATTGCGACTGCAGGATTGTGCTTGTATGATTGCAATTGTATGATTGTGATTGTATGATTGTGATTGCATGATTGTGATTGCATGATTGTGATTGTAATTGCGATTGTATGAATGTAATTGTATGACTGTGGTAGTATGACTCTGATTGTATGATAGTGATTGTATGATTGCGACTGCAGGATTGTGTTTGTATGATTGCAATTGTATGATTGTGATTGTATGATTGTGAATGCATGATAGTGATTGTAATTGCGATTGTATGATTGTAATTGTATGACTGTGGTAGTATGACTGTGATTGTATGATAGTGATTGTATGATTGTGACTGTATGATTGGGATTGTATGATTGTGATTGCATTTTTGTGAATGCATGATTGTGATTTTATGACTGTGATTGTATGATTGTGATTGTATGATTGTGACTGTATTATTGTGATTGTATGATTGTGATTGTATCAGTGTTTTTGGGAGATTGTATTTGTATGATTTCGATTGTATGATTGTGATTGAATGATTGTGATTGTATGATTGTGATTGTATGAGTGCGATTGTATGATTGCGATTTTATGATTGTGATTGTATGATTGTTGTTGTATGAAAGCCATTGTATGATTGTGATTGTATGATTGTGATTGTATGATTGTGATTGTATGATTGTGATTGTAGGATTGTGACAGTATGTTTCTGATTGTATGATTGTGATTGGATGATTGTGATTGTACAATTGTGATTGTGCGATTGTGATTGTACGATTGTGATTGTACGATTGTGATTGTACGATTGTGATTGTACGATTGTGATTGTACGATTGTGATTGTACGATTGTGATTGTACGATTGTGATTGTACGATTGTGATTGTACGATTGTGATTGTATGAGTGTGATTGTATGATTGTGACTATATGAGTGTGATTGTATGATTGTGATTGTATCAATGTTTTTTGGAGATTGTATTTATATGATTGCGATTGTATGATTGTTATTGTATGATTGTGATTGTATGTTTGTGATTGTATTATTGTGATTGTATGGTTGTGATTGTATGGTTGTAATTGTATGATTGCGATTGTATGATCGTGATTGTATGATTGTGATTGTATGATTGTGCTTGTATGATTGTGATTGTATGATTGTGCTTGTATGATTGTGATTGTATGATTGTGATTGTATCAATGTTTTTGGGAGATTGTATTCATATGATTGCGATTGTATGATTGTGATTGAATGACTGTGATTGTATGATCGTGATTATGTGACTGTGATTGTATGATAGTGATTGAATGATTGCGATTGTATGATTGTGATTGAATGACTGCTTTTGAATGTTTGTGATTGTATTATTGTGATTGTATGATTATGATTGTATGACTGTGATTGTATGATTGTGATTGTATGATTGTGACCGTATGAGTGTGGTTGTATGATTGTGATAGTATGATTGTTATTGCATGATTGCGATTGCAGAATTGTGTTGGTATGATTGTTATTGTATGATTGTGATTGTATGTTTGTGATTGTATGGTTGTGATTGTATGGCTGTGATTGTATGATTGCGATTGTATGATCGTGATTGTATGATTGTGATTGTATAGTCGTGATTGTGTGTCTGTGATTCTATGATTGTGATTGTATGATTGCGATTGTATGATTGTGATTGCATGGTTGTGATTGTACGATTGTGATTGTACGATTGTGATTCTATGATTGTGATTGTATGATTGTGACTGTATGAGTGTGATTGTATGATTGTGATTGTATGATTGTGATTGTATGATTGTGATTGTATGATTGTGACGGTGTGAGTGTGATTGTATGATTGTGATAGTATGATTTTTATTGCATGATTGCGATTGCAGAATTGTGTTGGTATGATTGTTATTGTATGATTGTGATTGTATGTTTGTGATTGTATGGTTGTGATTGTATGGTTGTGATTGTGTGATTGCGATTGTATGATCGTGATTGTATGATTGTTGTTGTATGAATGCCATTGTATGATTGTGATTTTATGATTGTGACTGTATGACTGTGATTGTATGATTGTGGTCGCATGGCTAGGATTGTATGATTGTGATTGTATGATTGTGATTGTAGGACTGTGACAGTATGTTTGTGATTGTATGATTGTGATTGTATGATTGTGATTGTATGATTGCGATTGTATGATTGTGATTGCATGGTTGTGATTGCACGATTGTGATTGCACGATTGTGATTGTATGATTGTGATTGTATGATTGTGATTGTAGGACTGTGACAGTATGTTTGTGATTGTATGATTGCGATTGTATGATCGTGATTGTATGATTGTGATTGTAGGACTGTGACAGTATGTTTGTGATTGTATGATTGTGATTGTATGATTGTGATTGTATGATTGCGATTGTATGATTGTGATTGCATGGTTGTGATTGCACGATTGTGATTGCACGATTGTGATTGTATGATTGTGATTGTATGATTGTGATTGTATGATTGTGATTGTAGGACTGTGACAGTATGTTTGTGATTGTATGATTGCGATTGTATGATCGTGATTGTATGATTGTTGTTGTATGAATGCCATTGTATGATTGTCTTTTTATGATTGTGACTGTATGACTGTGATTGTATGATTGTGGTCGCATGACTGGGATTGTATGATTGTGATTGTATGATTGTTATTGTATGATTGTGATTGTATGATTGTGATAGTATGATTGCGGCTGCAGGATTGTGCTTGTATGATTGCAATTGTATGGTTGTGATTGTATGATTGTGATTGCATGATTGTGATTGCATGATTGTGATTGTAATTGCGATTGTATGAATGTAATTGTATGACTGTGGTTGTATGACTCTGATTGTATGATAGTGATTGTATGATTGCGACTGTATGATTGGGATTGTATGATTGTGATTGTATAGTTGTGATTGTGTGATTGTGATTGTATGATTGTGATTGTATGATTGCGATTGTATGATTGTGATTGCATGGTTGTGATTGCACGATTGTGATTGCACGATTGTAATTCTATGATTGTGATTGTATGATTGTGACTGTATGAGTGTGATTGTATGATTGTGATTGTATGACTGTGATTGTATGACTGTGATTGTATGATTGTGATTGTATGATTGTGATTTTATGATTGTGACTGTATGACTGTGATTGTATGATTGTGGTCGCATGACTAGGATTGTATGATTGTGATTGTATGATTGTGATTATATGATTGTGATAGTATGATTGCGACTGCAGGATTGTGTTTGTATGATTGCAATTGTATGATTGTGATTGTATGATTGTGATTGCATGATAGTGATTGTAATTGCGATTGTATGATTGTAATTGTATGACTGTGGTAGTATGACTCTGATTGTATGATAGTGATTGTATGATTGCGACTGTATGATTGGGATTGTATGATTGTGATTGTATTTTTGTGAATGTATGATTGTGATTGTATGACTGTGATTTTATGATTGTGATTGTATCAGTGTTTTTGGGAGATTGTATTTACATGATTGCGATTGTATCATTGTGATTGAATGATTGTGATTGTATGATTGTGATTGTATGATTGTGATTGTATGAGTGCGATTGTATGATTGCGATTTTATGATTGTGATTGTATGATTGTTGTTGTATGAATGCCATTGTATGATTGCGATTTTATGATTGTGATTGCATGATTGTTGTTGTATGAATGCCATTGTATGATTGTGATTGTATGATTGTGATTGTATAATTGTGATTGTAGGACTGTGACAGTATGTTTGTGATTGTATGATTGTGATTGAATGATTGTGATTGTGTGACTGTGATTGTATGATTGTGATTGTAGGATTGTGGTTGTATGATCGTGATTGTGTGATTGTGATTCTGAGATTGTAATTGTATGGTTGTGATCGTATGACAGTGATTGTATGATTGTGATTGTATGATCGTGATTGTATGATCGTGATTGTATGATCGTGATTGTATGATCGTGATTGTATGATCGTGATTGTATGATCGTGATTGTATGATCGTGATTGTATGATCGTGATTGTATGATCGTGATTGTATGATCGTGATTGTATGATCGTGATTGTATGATCGTGATTGTATGATCGTGATTGTATGATCGTGATTGTATGATCGTGATTGTATGATCGTGATTGTATGATCGTGATTGTATGATCGTGATTGTATGATCGTGATTGTAAGAGTGTGATTGTATGATTGTGACTGTATGAGTGTGATTGTATGATTGTAATAGTATGATTATGATTGTATGATTGTGATTGTATGATTGTGATTGTATTATTGTGATTGTATGATTGTGATTGTATGATTGTGATTGTATGATTGTGATTGTATGATTGTGATTGTATGATTGTGATTGTATGATTGCGATTTCATGATTGTGATTGTATGATTGTGTTTGCATGGTTGTGATTGCACGATTGTCATTGCACGAGTGTGATTCTATGATTGTGATTGTATGATTGCGACTGTATGAGTGTGATTGTATGATTGTGGTTGTATGACTGTGATTGTATGATTGTGATTGTATGATTGTGATTGTATGATTGTGACTGTAGGATTGTGACAGTATGTTTGTGGTTGTATGATTGTGATTGTATGATTGTGATTGTACGATCGTTTTTGTTTGATTGCGATTGTATGATTGTGATTGTATGATTGTGATTGTATTATTGTGATTGTATGATTGTGATTGTATGATTGTGATTGAATGACTGCTTTTGAATGATTGTCATTGTAATATTGTGACTGTATGATTGTGATTGTATGATTGTGATTGTATGACTCTGATTGTATGATTGTGATTGTATGATTGTGATTGTATGATTGGGATTGTATGATTGTGATTGTATGATTGTGATTGTATGATTGAGATTGTATGATTGTGATTGTATGATTGTGATTGTAGGATTGTGATTGTATGATTGTGATTGTATGATTGTGATTGTATGATTGTGATTTTATGATTGTGATTGTATGATTGTGATTGTATGATAGTGATTGTATGATTGTGACTGTATGAGTGTGATTGTATGATTGTGATTGTATGACTGTGATTGTATGACTGTGATTGTATGACTGTGATTGTATGATTGTGATTGTATGAATGTGATTGTATGATTGTGATTGTATGATTGTGACGGTGTGAGTGTGATTGTATGATTGTGATAGTATGATTGTGATTGTATGATTGTTATTGTGTGAATGCCATTGTATGATTGTGACTGTATGATTGTGATTGTATGATTCTGATTGTATGATTGTGATTGTATTATTGTGATTGTATGATTGTGATTGTATGATTGTGATTGTATGATTGTGATTGTATGATTGTGATTGTATGATTGTGATTGTATGATTGTGATTTTATGATTGTGATTTTATGATTGTGAAGGTATGAGTGTGATTGTATGATTGTGATAGTATGATTGTTATTGCATGGTTGCGATTGCAGAATTGTGTTTGTATGATTGTTATTGTATGATTGTGGTTGTATGTTTGTGATTGTATTAATGTGATTGTATGGTTGTGATTGTACGTTTCTGATTGTATGATTGCGATTGTATGATCGTGATTGTATGATTGTGATTGTATAGTTGTGATTGTGTGATTGTGATTGTATGATTGTGATTGTATGATTGCGATTGTATGATTGTGTTTGCATGGTTGTGATTGCACGATTGTCATTGCACGAGTGTGATTCTATGATTGTGATTGTATGATTGCGACTGTATGAGTGTGATTGTATGATTGTGGTTGTATGACTGTGATTGTATGATTGTGATTGTATGATTGTGATTGTATGATTGTGACTGTAGGATTGTGACAGTATGTTTGTGGTTGTATGATTGTGACTGTATGATTGTGATTGTACGATTGTTTTTGTTTGATTGCGATTGTATGATTGTGATTGTATGATTGTGATTGTATTATTGTGATTGTATGATTGTGATTGTATGATTGTGATTGAATGACTGTTTTTGAATGATTGTCATTGTAATATTGTGACTGTATGATTGTGATTGTATGATTGTGATTGTATGACTCTGATTGTATGATAGTGATTGTATGATTGCGACTGTATGATTGGGATTGTATGATTGTGATTGTATTTTTGTGAATGTATGATTGTGATTGTATGACTGTGATTTTATGATTGTGATTGTATCAGTGTTTTTGGGAGATTGTATTTACATGATTGCGATTGTATCATTGTGATTGAATGATTGTGATTGTATGATTGTGATTGTATGATTGTGATTGTATGAGTGCGATTGTATGATTGCGATTTTATGATTGTGATTGTATGATTGTTGTTGTATGAATGCCATTGTATGATTGCGATTTTATGATTGTGATTGCATGATTGTTGTTGTATGAATGCCATTGTATGATTGTGATTGTATGATTGTGATTGTATAATTGTGATTGTAGGACTGTGACAGTATGTTTGTGATTGTATGATTGTGATTGAATGATTGTGATTGTGTGACCGTGATTGTATGATTGTGATTGTAGGATTGTGGTTGTATGATCGTGATTGTGTGATTGTGATTCTGAGATTGTAATTGTATGGTTGTGATCGTATGACAGTGATTGTATGATTGTGATTGTATGATTGTGATTGTATGATTGTGATTGTATGATCGTGATTGTATGATCGTGATTGTATGATCGTGATTGTATGATCGTGATTGTATGATCGTGATTGTATGATCGTGATTGTATGATCGTGATTGTATGATCGTGATTGTATGATCGTGATTGTATGATCGTGATTGTATGATCGTGATTGTATTATCGTGATTGTATGATTGTGATTGTATGATTGTGATTGTATGATTGTGATTGTAGGACTGTGACAGTATGTTTGTGATTGTATGATTGTGATTGTATGATTGTGATTGTATGATTGCGATTGTATGATTGTGATTGCATGGTTGTGATTGCACGATTGTGATTGCACGATTGTGATTCTATGATAGTGATTGTATGATTGTGACTGTATGAGTGTGATTGTATGATTGTGATTGTACGACTGTGATTGTATGACTGTGATTGTATGATTGTGATTGTATGAATGTGATTGTATGATTGTGATTGTATGATTGTGACGGTGTGAGTGTGATTGTATGATTGTGATAGTATGATTTTTATTGCATGATTGCGATTGCAGAATTGTGTTGGTATGATTGTTATTGTATGATTGTGATTGTATGTTTGTGATTGTATGGTTGTGAATGTATGGTTGTGATTGTATGATTGCGATTGTATGATCGTGATTGTATGATTGTTGTTGTATGAATGCCATTGTATGATTGTCTTTTTATGATTGTGACTGTATGACTGTGATTGTATGATTGTGGTCGCATGACTGGGATTGTATGATTGTGATTGTATGATTGTTATTGTATGATTGTGATTGTATGATTGTGATAGTATGATTGCGACTGCAGGATTGTGCTTGTATGATTGCAATTGTATGATTGTGATTGTATGATTGTGATTGCATGATTGTGATTGCATGATTGTGATTGTAATTGCGATTGTATGAATGTAATTGTATGACTGTGGTTGTATGACTCTGATTGTATGATAGTGATTGTATGATTGCGACTGTATGATTGGGATTGTATGATTGTGATTGTATAGTTGTGATTGTGTGATTGTGATTGTATGATTGTGATTGTATGATTGCGATTGTATGATTGTGATTGCATGGTTGTGATTGCACGATTGTGATTGCACGATTGTAATTCTATGATTGTGATTGTATGATTGTGACTGTATGAGTGTGATTGTATGATTGTGATTGTATGACTGTGATTGTATGACTGTGATTGTATGATTGTGATTGTATGATTGTGATTTTATGATTGTGACTGTATGACTGTGATTGTATGATTGTGGTCGCATGACTAGGATTGTATGATTGTGATTGTATGATTGTGATTATATGATTGTGATAGTATGATTGCGACTGCAGGATTGTGTTTGTATGATTGCAATTGTATGATTGTGATTGTATGATTGTGATTGCATGATAGTGATTGTAATTGCGATTGTATGATTGTAATTGTATGACTGTGGTAGTATGACTCTGATTGTATGATAGTGATTGTATGATTGCGACTGTATGATTGGGATTGTATGATTGTGACTGTATTTTTGTGAATGTATGATTGTGATTGTATGACTGTGATTTTATGATTGTGATTGTATCAGTGTTTTTGGGAGATTGTATTTACATGATTGCGATTGTATCATTGTGATTGAATGATTGTGATTGTATGATTGTGATTGTATGATTGTGATTGTATGAGTGCGATTGTATGATTGCGATTTTATGATTGTGATTGTATGATTGTTGTTGTATGAATGCCATTGTATGATTGCGATTTTATGATTGTGATTGCATGATTGTTGTTGTATGAATGCCATTGTATGATTGTGATTGTATGATTGTGATTGTATAATTGTGATTGTAGGGCTGTGACAGCATGTTTGTGATTGTATGATTGTGATTGAATGATTGTGATTGTGTGACTGTGATTGTATGATTGTGATTGTAGGATTGTGGTTGTATGATCGTGATTGTGTGATTGTGATTCTGAGATTGTAATTGTATGGTTGTGATCGTATGACAGTGATTGTATGATTGTGATTGTATGATCGTGATTGTATGATCGTGATTGTATGATCGTGATTGTATGATCGTGATTGTATGATCGTGATTGTATGATCGTGATTGTATGATCGTGATTGTATGATCGTGATTGTATGATCGTGATTGTATGATCGTGATTGTATGATCGTGATTGTATGATCGTGATTGTATGATCGTGATTGTATGATCGTGATTGTATGATCGTGATTGTATGATCGTGATTGTATGATCGTGATTGTATGATCGTGATTGTATGATTGTGATTGTATGATTGCGATTTTATGATTGTGATTGTATGATTGTTATTGTATGAATGCCATTGTATGATTGTGATTGTATAAGTGCGATTGTATGATTGCGATTTTATGATTGTGATTGTATGATTGTTATTGTGTGAATGCCATTGTATGATTGTGACTGTATGATTGTGATTGTATGATTCTGATTGTATGATTGTGATTGTATTATTGTGATTGTATGATTGTGATTGTATGATTGTGATTGTATGATTGTGATTGTATGATTGTGACTGTATGATTGTGATTGTATGATTGTGATTTTATGATTGTGATTTTATGATTGTGACGGTATGAGTGTGATTGTATGATTGTGATAGTATGATTGTTATTGCATGGTTGCGATTGCAGAATTGTGTTTGTATGATTGTTATTGTATGATTGTGGTTGTATGTTTGTGATTGTATTAATGTGATTGTATGGTTGTGATTGTACGTTTCTGATTGTATGATTGCGATTGTATGATCGTGATTGTATGATTGTGATTGTATAGTTGTGATTGTGTGATTGTGATTGTATGATTGTGATTGTATGATTGCGATTGTATGATTGTGTTTGCATGGTTGTGATTGCACGATTGTCATTGCACGAGTGTGATTCTATGATTGTGATTGTATGATTGCGACTGTATGAGTGTGATTGTATGATTGTGGTTGTATGACTGTGATTGTATGATTGTGATTGTATGATTGTGATTGTATGATTGTGACTGTAGGATTGTGACAGTATGTTTGTGGTTGTATGATTGTGATTGTATGATTGTGATTGTACGATTGTTTTTGTTTGATTGCGATTGTATGATTGCGATTGTATGATTGTGATTGTATGATTGTGATTGTATTATTGTGATTGTATGATTGTGATTGTATGATTGTGATTGAATGACTGCTTTTGAATGATTGTCATTGTAATATTGTGACTGTATGATTGTGATTGTATGATTGTGATTGTATGACTCTGATTGTATGATTGTGATTGTATGATTGTGATTGTATGATTGGGATTGTATGATTGTGATTGTATGATTGTGATTGTATGATTGAGATTGTATGATTGTGATTGTATGATTGTGATTGTAGGATTGTGATTGTATGATCGTGATTGTGTGATTGTGATTCTGAGATTTTAATTGTATGGTTGTGATCGTATGACAGTGATTGTATGATTGTGAATGTATGATTGTGATTGTATGATTGTGATTGTATGATTGTTTTTGTATGACTGTGATTGTATAGTAGTAATTGTATGATTGTCATCGTATGATTGTGATTGTATGATTGTTCTCGTATGATTGTGATTGTATAGTAGTAATTGTATGATTGTCTTCGTATGATTGTGATCGTATGATTGTGATGGTATGATTGTGATTGTATGATTGTGATTGTATGATTCTGATTGTATGATTGTGATTGTATTATTGTGATTGTATGATTGCGATTGTATGATTGTGATTGTATGATTGTGATTGTATGATTGTGATTGTATTATTGTGATTGTATGATTGTGATTGTATGATTGTGATTGTATGATTGTGATTGTATGATTGTGATTGTATGATTGTGATTTTATGATTGTGATTGTATGATTGTGATTGTATGATAGTGATTGTATGATTGTGACTGTATGAGTGTGATTGTATGATTGTGATTGTATGACTGTGATTGTATGACTGTGATTGTATGACTGTGATTGTATGATTGTGATTGTATGAATGTGATTGTATGATTGTGATTGTATGATTGTGACGGTGTGAGTGTGATTGTATGATTGTGATAGTATGATTTTTATTGCATGATTGCGATTGCAGAATTGTGTTGGTATGATTGTTATTGTATGATTGTGATTGTATGTTTGTGATTGTATGGTTGTGATTGTATGGTTGTGATTGTATGATTGCGATTGTATGATCGTGATTGTATGATTGTTGTTGTATGAATGCCATTGTATGATTGTGATTTTATGATTGTGACTGTATGACTGTGATTGTATGATTGTGGTCGCATGACTGGGATTTTATGATTGTGATTGTATGATTGTTATTGTATGATTGTGATTGTATGATTGTGATAGTATGATTGCGACTGCAGGATTGTGCTTGTATGATTGCAATTGTATGATTGTGATTGTATGATTGTGATTGCATGATTGTGATTGCATGATTGTGATTGTAATTGCGATTGTATGAATGTAATTGTATGACTGTGGTAGTATGACTCTGATTGTATGATAGTGATTGTATGATTGCGACTGTATGATTGGGATTGTATGATTGTGATTGTATAGTTGTGATTGTGTGATTGTGATTGTATGATTGTGATTGTATGATTGCGATTGTATGATTGTGATTGCATGGTTGTGATTGCACGATTGTGATTGCACGATTGTGATTCTATGATTGTGATTGTATGATTGTGACTGTATGAGTGTGATTGTATGATTGTGATTGTATGACTGTGATTGTATGACTGTGATTGTATGATTGTGATTGTATGATTGTGATTTTATGATTGTGACTGTATGACTGTGATTGTATGATTGTGGTCGCATGGCTAGGATTGTATGATTGTGATTGTATGATTGTGATTATATGATTGTGATAGTATGATTGCGACTGCAGGATTGTGTTTGTATGATTGCAATTGTATGATTGTGATTGTATGATTGTGATTGCATGATAGTGATTGTAATTGCGATTGTATGATTGTAATTGTATGACTGTGGTAGTATGACTGTGATTGTATGATAGTGATTGTATGATTGCGACTGTATGATTGGGATTGTATGATTGTGATTGCATTTTTGTGAATGTACGATTGTGATTTTATGACTGTGATTGTATGATTGTGATTGTATGATTGTGATTGTAGGATTGTGACAGTATGTTTCTGATTGTATGATTGTGATTGGATGATTGTGATTGTACAATTGTGATTGTGCGATTGTGATTGTACGATTGTGATTGTACGATTGTGATTGTACGATTGTGATTGTACGATTGTGATTGTATGATTGTGATTGTATGAGTGTGATTGTATGATTGTGACTATATGAGTGTGATTGTATGATTGTGATTGTATGATTGTGATTGTATCAATGTTTTTTGGAGATTGTATTTATATGATTGCGATTGTATGATTGTTATTGTATGATTGTGATTGTATGTTTGTGATTGTATGGTTGTGATTGTATGGTTGTGATTGTATGATTGCGATTGTATGATCGTGATTGTATGATTGTTGTTGTATGAATGCCATTGTATGATTGTGATTTTATGATTGTGACTGTATGACTGTGATTGTATGATTGTGGTCGCATGACTGGGATTGTATGATTGTGATTGTATGATTGTTATTGTATGATTGTGATTGTATGATTGTGATAGTATGATTGCGACTGCAGGATTGTGCTTGTATGATTGCAATTGTATGATTGTGATTGTATGATTGTGATTGCATGATTGTGATTTTAATGATTGTGATTGTAATTGCGATTGTATGAATGTAATTGTATGACTGTGGTAGTATGACTCTGATTGTATGATAGTGATTGTATGATTGCGACTGTATGATTGGGATTGTATGATTGTGATTGTATTTTTGTGAATGTATGATTGTGATTGTATGACTGTGATTTTATGATTGTGATTGTATCAGTGTTTTTGGGAGATTGTATTTACACGATTGCGATTGTATCATTGTGATTGAATGATTGTGATTGTATGATTGTGATTGTATGATTGTGATTGTATGAGTGCGACTGTATGATTGCGATTTTATGATTGTGATTGTATGATTGTTGTTGTATGAATGCCATTGTATGATTGCGATTTTATGATTGTGATTGCATGATTGTTGTTGTATGAATGCCATTGTATGATTGTGATTGTATGATTGTGATTGTATAATTGTGATTGGAGGACTGTGACAGTATGTTTGTGATTGTATGATTGTGATTGAATGATTGTGATTGTGTGACTGTGATTGTATGATTGTGATTGTAGGATTGTGATTGTATGATCGCGATTGTGTGATTGTGATTCTGAGATTGTAATTGTATGGTTGTGATCGTATGACAGTGATTGTATGATTGTGATTGTATGATTGTGATTGTATGATTGTGATTGTATGATCGTGATTGTATGATCGTGATTGTATGATCGTGATTGTATGATCGTGATTGTATGATCGTGATTGTATGATCGTGATTGTATGATCGTGATTGTATGATCGTGATTGTATGATCGTGATTGTATGATCGTGATTGTATGATCGTGATTGTATGATCGTGATTGTATGATCGTGATTGTATTATTGTGATTGTATGATTGTGATTGTATGATTGTGATTGTATGATTGTGATTGTATGATTGTGATTATATGATTGTGATTGTATGATTGTGATTGTATGATTGTGATTGTATGATTGTGATTGTACGATTGTGATTGTATGAGTGTGATTGTATGATTGTGGCTGTATGAGTGTGATTGTACGATTGCAGTAGTATGATTGTGATTGTATGATTGTGATTGTATGATTGTGATTGTATTATTGTGATTGTATGATTGTGATTGTATGATTGTGATTGTATGATTCTGATTGTATGATTGTGATTGTATTATTGTGATTGTATGATTGTGATTGTATGATTGTGATTGTATGATTGTGATTGTATGATTGTGATTGTATGATTGTGATTGTATGATTGTGATTGTATGATTGTGATTTTATGATTGTGATTTTATGATTGTGACGGTATGAGTGTGATTGTATGATTGTGATAGTATGATTGTTATTGCATGATTGCGATTGCAGAATTGTGTTTGTATGATTGTTATTGTATGATTGTGGTTGTATGTTTGTGATTGTATTAATGTGATTGTATGGTTGTGATTGTACGTTTGTGATTGTATGATTGCGATTGTATGATCGTGATTGTATGATTGTGATTGTATAGTTGTGATTGTGTGATTGTGATTGTATGATTGTGATGGTATGATTGCGATTGTATGATTGTGTTTGCATGGTTGTGATTGCACGATTGTGATTGCACGATAGTGATTCTATGATTGTGATTGTATGATTGCGGCTGTATGAGTGTGATTGTATGATTGTGATTGTATGACTGTGATTGTATGATTGTGATTGTATGATTGTGATTGTAGGATTGTGACAGTATGTTTGAGGTTGTATGATTGTGATTGTATGATTGTGATTGTATGATTGTGATTGTATGATTGTGATTGTATGATTGTGATTGTGTGATTGTGATTGTGTGATTGTGATTGTATGTGTGTGATTGTATGATTGTGACTGTATGAGTGTGATTGTATGATTGTGATAGTATGATTGTGATTGTATCAATGTTTTTGGGAGATTGTATTTATATGGTTGCGATTGTATCATTGTTATTGTATGATTGTGATTGTATGTTTGTGATTGTATCAATGTTTTTGGGAGATTGTATTTATATGGTTGCGATTGTATGATTGTTATTGTATGATTGTGATTGTATGTTTGTGATTGTATTATTGTGATTGTATGGTTGTGATTGTATGGTTGTGATTGTATGATTGCGTTTGTATGACCGTGATTGTATGATTCTGATTTTATGAGTGTGATTGTATGATTGCGATAGCATGATTGTTATTGCGTGATTGCGATTGCAGGATTGTGATTGTATGATGGTGATTGTATGACTGTGACTGTATAATTGTGATTGTATGACTGCGATTGTATGATTGTGATTGTATTATTGCGATTGTATTATTGTGCTTCTATGATTGTGATTGTATGATTGTGATTGTATGAGTGCGATTGTATGATTGTGACTGTATGAGTGTGATTGTATGATTGTGACAGTATGATTGTGATTGTATGATTGTAATAGTATGATTGCGACTGCAGGATTGTGCTTGTATGATTGCAATTGTATGATCGTGATTGTATGATTGTGATTGCATGATTGTGATTGCATGATTGTGATTGTAATTGCGATTGTATGAATGTACTTGTATGACTGTGGTAGTATGACTCTGATTGTATGATAGTGATTGTATGATTGCGACTGTATGATTGGGATTGTATGATTGTGATTGTATTTTGTTGAATGTATGATTGTGATTGTATGACTGTGATTTTATGATTGTGATTGTATCAGTCTTTTTGGGAGATTGTATTTACATGATTGCGATTGTATCATTGTGATTGAATGATTGTGATTGTATGATTGTGATTGTATGATTGTGATTGTATGAGTGCGATTGTGTGATTGCGATTTTATGATTGTGATTGTATGATTGTTGTTGTATGAATGCCATTGTATGATTGCGATTTTATGATTGTGATTGTATGATTGTTGTTGTATGAATGCCATTGTATGATTGTGATTGTATGATTGTGATTGTATAATTGTGATTGTAGGACTGTGACAGTATGTTTGTGATTGTATGATTGTGATTGAATGATTGTGATTGTGTGATTGTGATTGTATGATTGTGATTGTAGGATTGTGATTGTATGATCCGTGATTGTGTGATTGTGATTCTGAGATTGTAATTGTATGGTTGTGATCGTATGACAGTGATTGTATGATTGTGATTGTATGATTGTGATTGTATGATTGTGATTGTATGATTGTGATTGTGAGTTTGATTGTATGATTGTGACTGTATGAGTGTGATTGTATGATTGTAATAGTATGATTGTGATTGTATGATTGTGATTGTATCAATGTTTTTGGGAGATTGTATTTATATGATAGCGATTGTATGATTGTAACTGTATGACTGTGGCAGTATGATTGTAATTGTATGATTATGATTGTATGATTGTGACTATATTATTGCGATTGTATGATTGTGATTGAATGATTGTGATTGTATGATTGTGATTGTATGATTGTGATTGTATAAGCGCCATTGTATGATTGCGATTTTATGATTGTGATTGTATGATTGTCATTGTATGAATGCCATTGTATGATTGTGATTGTATAAGTGCGATTGTATGATTGCGATTTTATGATTGTTATTGTATGATTGTTATTGTGTGAATGCCATTGTATGATTGTGATTGTATGATTGTGATTGTATGATTCTGATTGTATGATTGTGATTGTATTATTGTGATTGTACGATTGTGATTGTATGGTTGTGATTGTATGATTGTAATTGTATGATTGTGGTCGTATGACTGTGATTGTATGATTGTGATTGTATGATTATGATTGTATGGTTGTGATTGTATGATTGTGACTGTATTATTGTGATTGTATGATTGTGATTGTATGATTGAGATTGTATGATAGTGATTGTATTATTGTGATTGTATGATTGTGATTGTATGATTGTGATTGTATGATTGTGAATGTATGATTGTGAGTGTATGATTGTGATTGTATGATTGTGATTGTATGATTGTTTTTGTATGAATGTGATTGTATGATTGTGATTGTATGATTGTGTCCGTATGATTGTGATCGTAAGATTGTGGTTGTATAATTATGGTTCTATTATTGTGATTGTATGATTGCTCTTGTATGATTATGATCGTATGATTGTAATTGCATGATTGTGATTGTATGATTGTGATTGTATGATTGCGATCGTATGACTGTGATTGTTTGATTGCGATTGTATGATTGTGATTATATGATTGTGATTGTATGATTGTGATTGTATGATTGTGATTGTATGATTGTGATTGTATGATTGTGATTGTATGATTGTGATTGTATGATTGTGATTGTATGATTGTGAATGTATGATTGTGATTGTATGATTGTGATTGTATGATTGTGATTGTATGATTGTTTTTGTATGATTGTGATTGTATAGTAGTAATTGTATGATTGTCTTCGTATGATTGTGATCGTATGATTGTGATTGTATGATTGTGATTGTATGATTGTGATTGTATGATTGTGATTGTAAGATTGCGTGTGTATGATTGCGATTGTATGATTGTGATTGTATGATTGTGATTGTATGATTGTGTTTGTATGATTGCGATTGTATGATTGTGATTGTATGATTGTGATTGCATGATTGTGATGGTATGATTGTGATTGTATGATTTTGATTGTATGATTGTGATTGTATGATTGTGATTGTATGATTGTGATTGTATGATTGCGATCGTATGGTTGTGATTGTTTGATTGCGATTGTATGATTGTGATTGTATGATTGTGATTGTATGATTGTGATTGTATGATAGTGATTGTATGATTGTAATTGTATGGTTGTGATTGTATGATTGTGATTGTATGATTGTGATTGTAAGATGGCGCGTGTATGATTGAGATTGTATGATTGTGATTGTATGATTGTGATCATATGGTTCTGATTGTTCGATTGCGATTGTACGATTGTGATTACATGATTGTGATTGCATGATTGTTTTTGTATGATTGTGATTCTATGATTGTGATTTTATGATTGTGCCTGTATGATTGTGATGGTATGATTGTGATTGTATGATTGTGATTGTATGATTGTTTTTGTATGATTGTGATTGTATAGTAGTAATTGTATGATTGTCATCGTATGATTGTGATTGTATGATTGTGATTGTATGATTGTGATTGTATGATTGTGATTGTATGATTGTGATTGTATGATTGTGATTGTATGATTGTGATTGTATGATTGTGATTGTATGATTGAGATTGTATGATTGCGATTGTATGATTGTGATTATATGATTGTGATTGTATGATTGTGATTGTATGATTGTGATTGTATGATTGTGAATGTATGATTGTGATTGTATGATTGTGATTGTATGACTGTGATTGTATGATTTTTTTTGTATGATTGTGATTGTATAGTAGTAATTGTATGATTGTCTTCGTATGATTGTGATCGTATGATTGTGATTGTATGATTGTGATTGTATGATTGTTATTGTATGATTGTGATTGTATGTTTGTGATTGTATGGTTGTAATTGTATGATTGCGATTGTATGATCGTGATTGTATGATTGTGATTGTATGATTGTGCTTGTATGATTGTGATTGTATGATTGTAATTGTATCAATGTTTTTGGGAGATTGTATTCATATGATTGCGATTGTATGATTGTGATTGAATGATTGTGATTGTATGATCGTGATTATATGACTGTGATTGTATGATAGTGATTGAATGATTGCGATTGTATGATTGTGATTGAATGACTGCTTTTGAATGTTTGTGATTGTATTATTGTGATTGTATGATTATGGTTGTATGACTGTGATTGTATGATTGCGATTGTATGATTGTGACCGTATGAGTGTGAGTGTATGATTGTGATAGTATGATTGTTATTGTATTATTGTGATTGTATGATTGTGATTGTATGATTGTTTTTGGGAGATTGTATTTATATGATTGCGAATGTATGATTGTGATTGAATGATTGTGATTGTATGATTGTGATTGTATGATTGTGATTGTATGATTGTGATTGTATGATTGTGATTGTATGATTGTGATTGTATGATTGTGATTGTATGATTGTGATTGTATGATTGTGATTGTATGATTGTGATTGTATGATTGTGATTGTATGAGTGTGATTGTATGATTGTGATTGTATGACTGTGATTGTATGACTGTGATTGTATGATTGTGATTGTATGATTGTGATTTTATGATTGTGACTGTATGACTGTGATTGTATGATTGTGGTCGCATGACTAGGATTGTATGATTGTGATTGTATGATTGTGATTATATGATTGTGATAGTATGATTGCGACTGCAGGATTGTGTTTGTATGATTGCAATTGTATGATTGTGATTGTATGATTGTGAATGCATGATAGTGATTGTAATTGCGATTGTATGATTGTAATTGTATGACTGTGGTAGTATGACTGTGATTGCATGATAGTGATTTTATGATTGTGACTGTATGATTGGGATTGTATGATTGTGATTGCATTTTTGTGAATGTATGATTGTGATTGTATGACTGTGATTGTATGATTGTGATTGAATGATTGCGATTGTATGATTGTGATTGAATCACTGCTTTTGAATGTTTGTGATTGTATTATTGTGATTGTATGATTATGATTGTATGACTGTGATTGTATGATTGTGATTGTATGATTGTGACCGTATGAGTGTGATTGTATGATTGTGATAGTATGATTGTTATTGTATTATTGTGACTGTATGATTGTGATTGTATGATTGTGATTGTATGATTGTGATTGTATGATTGTGATTGTATGATTGTGATTGTATGATTGTGATTGTATGATTGTGATTGTATGATTGTGACGGTATGAGTGTGATTGTATGATTGTGATAGTATGATTGTTATTGCATGATTGCGGTTGCAGAATTGTGTTGGTATGATTGTTATTGTATGATTGTGATTGTATGTTTGTGATTGTATGGTTGTGATTGTATGGTTGTGATTGTATGATTGCGATTGTATGATTGCGATTGTATGATCGTGATTGTATGATTGTGATTGTATAGTTGTGATTGTGTGATTGTGATTGTATGATTGTGATTGTATGATTGCGATTGTATGATTGTGATTGCATGGTTGTGATTGTACGAGTGTGATTGTACGATTGTGATTTTATGATTGTGACTGTATGACTGTGATTGTATGATTGTGGTCGCATGACTGGGATTGTATGATTGTGATTGTATGATTGTGATTGTATGATTGTGATAGTATGATTGCGACTGCAGGATTGTGCTTGTATGATTGCAATTGTATGATTGTGATTGTATGATTGTTATTGTATGATTGTTATTGTATGATTGTGATTGTATGATTGTGATTGTATGAGTGCGATTGTATGATTGCGATTTTATGATTGTGATTGTATGACTGTTGTTGTATGAATGCCATTGTATGATTTTGATTGTATGATTGTGATTGTACGATTGTGATTGTACGATTGTGATTGTACGATTGTGATTGTATGATTGTGATTGTATGTTTGTGATTGTATGGTTGTGATTGTATGGTTGTGATTGTATGATTGCGATTGTATGATTGCGATTGTATGATCGTGATTGTATGATTGTGATTGTATAGTTGTGATTGTGTGATTGTGATTGTATGATTGTGATTGTATGATTGCGATTGTATGATTGTGATTGCATGGTTGTGATTGTACGATTGTGATTGTACGATTGTGATTTTATGATTGTGACTGTATGACTGTGATTGTATGATTGTGGTCGCATGACTGGGATTGTATGATTGTGATTGTATGATTGTGATTGTATGATTGTGATAGTATGATTGCGACTGCAGGATTGTGCTTGTATGATTGCAATTGTATGATTGTGATTGTATGATTGTTATTGTATGATTGTGATTGTATGATTGTGATTGTATGAGTGCGATTGTATGATTGCGATTTTATGATTGTGATTGTATGACTGTTGTTGTATGAATGCCATTGTATGATTTTGATTGTATGATTGTGATTGTACGATTGTGATTGTACGATTGTGATTGTACGATTGTGATTGTATGATTGTGATTGTATGATTGTGATTGTATGATTGTGATAGTATGATTGTGATTGTATGATTGTGATTGTATGATTGGGATGGTATGATTGTGATTGTATGATTGTGATTGTATGATTGTGATTGTATGATTGGGATGGTATGATTGTGATTGTATGATTGTGATTGTATGATTGTGATTGTATGATTGCGATAGTATGATTGTGATTGTATGATTCTGATTGTATGATTGTGATTGTATGATTGTGATTGTTTGATTGCGATTGTATGATTGTGATTGTATGATTGTGATTTTATGATTGTGATTGTATGATTGTGATTGTATGATTGTGATTGTATGATTGTGATTGTAAGATTGCGTGTGTATGATTGCGATTGTTTGATTGTGATTGTATGATTGTGATTGTATGATTGTGTTTGTATGATTGCGATTGTATGATTGTGATTGTATGATTGTGATTGCATGATTGTGATGGTATGATTGTGATTGTATGATTTTGATTGTATGATTGTGATTGTATGATTGTGATTGTATGATTGTGATTGTATGATTGTTTTTGTATGATTGTGATTGTATAGTAGTAATTGTATGATTGTGATCGTATGATTGTCATTGTATGATTGTGATTGTATCATTGTGATTGAATGATTGTGAGTGTATGATTGCGATTGTATGATTGCGATCGTATGGTTGTGATTGTTTGATTGCGATTGTATGATTGTGATTGTATGATTGTGATTGTATGATTGTGATTGTATGATTGTGATTGTATGATTGTGATTGTATGATTGTAATTGTATGGTTGTGATTGTATGATTGTGATTGTATGATTGTGATTGTACGATTGTGATTGTACGATTGTGATTGTACGATTGTGATTGTATGATTGTGATTGTATGATTGTGATTGTATGATTGTGATAGTATGATTGTGATTGTATGATTGTGATTGTATGATTGTCATTGTATGATTGTGATTGTATGATTGTGATTGTATGAGTGTGATTGTATGATTGTGACTATATGAGTGTGATTGTATGATTGTGATTGTATCAATGTTTTTTGGAGATTGTATTTATATGATTGCGATTGTATGATTGTTATTGTATGATTGTGATTGTATGTTTGTGATTGTATGGTTGTAATTGTATGATTGCGATTGTATGATCGTGATTGTATGATTGTGATTGTATGATTGTGCTTGTATGATTGTGATTGTATGATTGTAATTGTATCAATGTTTTTGGGAGATTGTATTCATATGATTGCGATTGTATGATTGTGATTGAATGATTGTGATTGTATGATCGTGATTATATGACTGTGATTGTATGATAGTGATTGAATGATTGCGA
Organism: Megachile rotundata; assembly: GCF_050947335.1. Classification (NCBI taxonomy): domain Eukaryota; kingdom Metazoa; phylum Arthropoda; class Insecta; order Hymenoptera; family Megachilidae; genus Megachile; species Megachile rotundata. The sequence goes on from NW_027473324.1 coordinate 405,577, forward strand.
TTGTATGATTGTGATTGAATGACTGCTTTTGAATGTTTGTGATTGTATTATTGTGATTGTATGATTATGGTTGTATGACTGTGATTGTATGATTGTGATTGTATGATTGTGACCGTATGAGTGTGAGTGTATGATTGTGATAGTATGATTGTTATTGTATTATTGTGATTGTATGATTGTGATTGTATGATTGTTTTTGGGAGATTGTATTTATATGATTGCGAATGTATGATTGTGATTGAATGATTGTGATTGTATGATTGTGATTGTATGATTGTGATTGTATGATTGTGATTGTATGATTGTGATTGTATGATTGTGATTGTATGATTGTGATTGTATGATTGTGATTGTATGATTGTGATTGTATGATTGTGATTGTATGATTGTGATTGTATGAGTGTGATTGTATGATTGTGATTGTATGACTGTGATTGTATGACTGTGATTGTATGATTGTGATTGTATGATTGTGATTTTATGATTGTGACTGTATGACTGTGATTGTATGATTGTGGTCGCATGACTAGGATTGTATGATTGTGATTGTATGATTGTGATTATATGATTGTGATAGTATGATTGCGACTGCAGGATTGTGTTTGTATGATTGCAATTGTATGATTGTGATTGTATGATTGTGAATGCATGATAGTGATTGTAATTGCGATTGTATGATTGTAATTGTATGACTGTGGTAGTATGACTGTGATTGCATGATAGTGATTGTATGATTGTGACTGTATGATTGGGATTGTATGATTGTGATTGCATTTTTGTGAATGTATGATTGTGATTGTATGACTGTGATTGTATGATTGTGATTGAATGATTGCGATTGTATGATTGTGATTGAATCACTGCTTTTGAATGTTTGTGATTGTATTATTGTGATTGTATGATTATGATTGTATGACTGTGATTGTATGATTGTGATTGTATGATTGTGACCGTATGAGTGTGATTGTATGATTGTGATAGTATGATTGTTATTGTATTATTGTGACTGTATGATTGTGATTGTATGATTGTGATTGTATGATTGTGATTGTATGATTGTGATTGTATGATTGTGATTGTATGATTGTGATTGTATGATTGTGATTGTATGATTGTGACGGTATGAGTGTGATTGTATGATTGTGATAGTATGATTGTTATTGCATGATTGCGGTTGCAGAATTGTGTTGGTATGATTGTTATTGTATGATTGTGATTGTATGATTGCGATTGTATGATCGTGATTGTATGATTGTGATTGTATAGTTGTGATAGTGTGATTGTGATTGTATGATTGTGATTGTATGATTGCGATTGTATGATTGTGATTGCATGGTTGTGATTGTACGATTGTGATTGTACGATTGTGATGTTATGATTGTGACTGTATGACTGTGATTGTATGATTGTGGTCGCATGACTGGGATTGTATGATTGTGATTGTATGATTGTGATTGTATGATTGTGATAGTATGATTGCGACTGCAGGATTGTGCTTGTATGATTGCAATTGTATGATTGTGATTGTATGATTGTGATTGCATGATTGTGATTGCATGATTGTGATTGTAATTGCGATTGTATGAATGTAATTGTATGACTTGTGGTAGTATGGCTCTGATTGCATGATAGTGATTGTATGATTGCGACTGTATGATTGGGATTGTATGATTGTGATTGTGTTTTTGTGGATGTATGATTGTGATTGTATGACTGTGATTTTATGATTGTGATTGTATCAGTGTTTTTGGGAGATTGTATTTATATGATCGCGATTCTATGATTGTGATTGAATGATTGTGATTGTATGATTGTGATTGTATGATTGTGATTGTATGAGTGCGATTGTATGATTGCGATTTTATGATTGTGATTGTATGATTGTTGTTGTATGAAAGCCATTGTATGATTGTGATTGTATGATTGTGATTGTATGATTGTGATTGTATGATTGTGATTGTAGGATTGTGACAGTATGTTTCTGATTGTATGATTGTGATTGGATGATTGTGATTGTACAATTGTGATTGTGCGATTGTGATTGTACGATTGTGATTGTACGATTGTGATTGTACGATTGTGATTGTACGATTGTGATTGTACGATTGTGATTGTACGATTGTGATTGTACGATTGTGATTGTACGATTGTGATTGTATGAGTGTGATTGTATGATTGTGACTATATGAGTGTGATTGTATGATTGTGATTGTATGATTGTGATTGTATCAATGTTTTTTGGAGATTGTATTTATATGATTGCGATTGTATGATTGTTATTGTATGATTGTGATTGTATGTTTGTGATTGTATTATTGTGATTGTATGGTTGTGATTGTATGGTTGTAATTGTATGATTGCGATTGTATGATCGTGATTGTATGATTGTGATTGTATGATTGTGCTTGTATCAATGTTTTTGGGAGATTGTATTCATAAGATTGCGATTGTATGATTGTGATTGAATGACTGTGATTGTATGATCGTGATTATATGACTGTGATTGTATGATAGTGATTGAATGATTGCGATTGTATGATTGTGATTGAATGACTGCTTTTGAATGTTTGTGATTGTATTATTGTGATTGTATGATTATGATTGTATGACTGTGATTGTATGATTGTGATTGTATGATTGTGACCGTATGAGTGTGGTTGTATGATTGTGATAGTATGATTGTTATTGCATGATTGCGATTGCAGAATTGTGTTGGTATGATTGTTATTGTATGATTGTGATTGTATGTTTGTGATTGTATGGTTGTGATTGTATGGCTGTGATTGTATGATTGCGATTGTATGATCGTGATTGTATGATTGTGATTGTATAGTCGTGATTGTGTGATTGTGATTCTATGATTGTGATTGTATGATTGCGATTGTATGATTGTGATTGCATGGTTGTGATTGTACGATTGTGATTGTACGATTGTGATTCTATGATTGTGATTGTATGATTGTGACTGTATGAGTGTGATTGTATGATTGTGATTATATGATTGTGATTGTATGATTGCGATTGTATGATCGTGATTGTATGATTGTGATTGTATAGTCGTGATTGTCTGATTGTGATTCTATGATTGTGATTGTATGATTGCGATTGTATGATTGTGATTGCATGGTTGTGATTGTACGAATGTGATTGTACGATTGTGATTCTATGATTGTGATTGTATGATTGTGACTGTATGATTGTGATAGTATGATTGCGACTGCAGGATTGTGCTTGTACGATTGCAATTGTATGATTGTGATTGTATGATTGTGATTGTAGGACTGTGACAGTATGTTTGTGATTGTATGATTGTGATTGTATGATTGCGATTGTATGATTGTGATTGCATGGTTGTGATTGCAGGATTGTGATTGCACGATTGTGATTCTATGATAGTGATTGTATGATTGTGACTGTATGAGTGTGACTGTATGATAGTGATTGTATGACTGTGATTGTATGACTGTGATTGTATGATTGTGATTGTATGAATGTGATTGTATGATTGTGATTGTATGATTGTGACGGTGTGAGTGTGATTGTATGATTGTGATAGTATGATTTTTATTGCATGATTGCGATTGCAGAATTGTGTTGGTATGATTGTTATTGTATGATTGTGATTGTATGTTTGTGATTGTATGGTTGTGATTGTATGGTTGTGATTGTATGATTGCGATTGTATGATCGTGATTGTATGATTGTTGTTGTATGAATGCCATTGTATGATTGTGATTTTATGATTGTGACTGTATGACTGTGATTGTATGATTGTGGTCGCATGACTGGGATTGTATGATTGTGATTGTATGATTGTTATTGTATGATTGTGATTGTATGATTGTAATAGTATGATTGCGACTGCAGGAATGTGCTTGTATGATTGCAATTGTATGATTGTGATTGTATGATTGTGATTGCATGATTGTGATTGCATGATTGTGATTGTAATTGCGATTGTATGAATGTAATTGTATGACTGTGGTAGTATGACTCTGATTGTATGATAGTGATTGTATGATTGCGACTGCAGGATTGTGTTTGTATGATTGCAATTGTATGATTGTGATTGTATGATTGTGAATGCATGATAGTGATTGTAATTGCGATTGTATGATTGTAATTGTATGACTGTGGTAGTATGACTGTGATTGTATGATAGTGATTGTATGATTGTGACTGTATGATTGGGATTGTATGATTGTGATTGCATTTTTGTGAATGCATGATTGTGATTTTATGACTGTGATTGTATGATTGTGATTGTATGATTGTGACTGTATTATTGTGATTGTTTGATTGTGATTGTATCAGTGTTTTTGGGAGATTGTATTTATATGATTGCGATTGTATGATTGTGATTGAATGATTGTGATTGTATGATTGTGATTGTATGAGTGCGATTGTATGATTGCGATTTTATGATTGTGATTGTATGATTGTTGTTGTATGAAAGCCATTGTATGATTGTGATTGTATGATTGTGATTGTATGATTGTGATTGTATGATTGTGATTGTATGATTGTGATTGTAGGATTGTGACAGTATGTTTCTGATTGTATGATTGTGATTGGATGATTGTGATTGTACAATTGTGATTGTGCGATTGTGATTGTACGATTGTGATTGTACGATTGTGATTGTACGATTGTGATTGTACGATTGTGATTGTACGATTGTGATTGTACGATTGTGATTGTACGATTGTGATTGTACGATTGTGATTGTATGAGTGTGATTGTATGATTGTGACTATATGAGTGTGATTGTATGATTGTGATTGTATCAATGTTTTTTGGAGATTGTATTTATATGATTGCGATTGTATGATTGTTATTGTATGATTGTGATTGTATGTTTGTGATTGTATTATTGTGATTGTATGCTTGTGATTGTATGGTTGTAATTGTATGATTGCGATTGTATGATCGTGATTGTATGATTGTGATTGTATGATTGTGCTTGTATGATTGTGATTGTATGATTGTGCTTGTATGATTGTGATTGTATGATTGTGATTGTATCAATGTTTTTGGGAGATTGTATTCATATGATTGCGATTGTATGATTGTGATTGAATGACTGTGATTGTATGATCGTGATTATATGACTGTGATTGTATGATAGTGATTGAATGATTGCGATTGTATGATTGTGATTGAATGACTGCTTTTGAATGTTTGTGATTGTATTATTGTGATTGTATGATTATGATTGTATGACTGTGATTGTATGATTGTGATTGTATGATTGTGACCGTATGAGTGTGGTTGTATGATTGTGATAGTATGATTGTTATTGCATGATTGCGATTGCAGAATTGTGTTGGTATGATTGTTATTGTATGATTGTGATTGTATGTTTGTGATTGTATGGTTGTGATTGTATGGTTGTGATTGTGTGATTGCGATTGTATGATCGTGATTGTATGATTGTTGTTGTATGAATGCCATTGTATGATTGTGATTTTATGATTGTGACTGTATGACTGTGATTGTATGATTGTGGTCGCATGACTGGGATTGTTTGATTGTGATTGTATGATTGTTATTGTATGATTGTGATTGTATGATTGTGATAGTATGATTGCGACTGCAGGATTGTGCTTGTATGATTGCAATTGTATGATTGTGATTGTATGATTGTGATTGCATGATTGTGATTGCATGATTGTGATTGTAATTGCGATTGTATGAATGTAATTGTATGACTGTGGTAGTATGACTCTGATTGTATGATAGTGATTGTATGATTGCGACTGTATGATTGGGATTGTATGATTGTGATTGTATAGTTGTGATTGTGTGATTGTGATTGTATGATTGTGATTGTATGATTGCGATTGTATGATTGTGATTGCATGGTTGTGATTGCACGATTGTAATTCTATGATTGTGATTGTATGATTGTGACTGTATGAGTGTGATTGTATGATTGTGATTGTATGACTGTGATTGTATGACTGTGATTGTATGATTGTGATTGTATGATTGTGATTTTATGATTGTGACTGTATGACTGTGATTGTATGATTGTGGTCGCATGACTAGGATTGTATGATTGTGATTGTATGATTGTGATTATATGATTGTGATAGTATGATTGCGACTGCAGGATTGTGTTTGTATGATTGCAATTGTATGATTGTGATTGTATGATTGTGATTGTATCAATGTTTTTGGGAGATTGTATTCATATGATTGCGATTGTATGATTGTGATTGAATGACTGTGATTGTATGATCGTGATTATATGACTGTGATTGTATGATAGTGATTGAATGATTGCGATTATATGATTGTGATTGAACGACTGCTTTTGAATGTTTGTGATTGTATTATTGTGATTGTATGATTATGATTGTATGACTGTGATTGTATGATTGTGATTGTATGATTGTGACCGTATGAGTGTGAGTGTATGATTGTGATAGTATGATTGTTATTCTATTATTGTGATTGTATGATTGTGATTGTATGATTGTGATTGTATGATTGTGATTGTATGATTGTGATTGTATGATTGTGATTGTATGATTGTGATTGTATGATTGTGATTGTATGATTGTGATTGTAGGACTGTGACAGTATGTTTGTGATTGTATGATTGTGATTGTATGATTGCGATTGTATGACTGTGATTGCATGGTTGTGATTGCACGATTGTGATTGCACGATTGTGATTCTATGATAGTGATTGTATGATTGTGACTGTATGAGTGTGATTGTATGATTGTGATTGTATGACTGTGATTGTATGACTGTGATTGTATGATTGTGATTGTATGAATGTGATTGTATGATTGTGATTGTATGATTGTGACGGTGTGAGTGTGATTGTATGATTGTGATAGTATGATTTTGATTGCATGATTGCGATTGCAGAATTGTGTTGGTATGATTGTTATTGTATGATTGTGATTGTATGTTTGTGATTGTATGGTTGTGATTGTATGGTTGTGATTGTATGATTGCGATTGTATGATCGTGATTGTATGATTGTTGTTGTATGAATGCCATTGTATGATTGTCTTTTTATGATTGTGACTGTATGACTGTGATTGTATGATTGTGGTCGCATGACTGGGATTGTATGATTGTGATTGTATGATTGTTATTGTATGATTGTGATTGTATGATTGTGATAGTATGATTGCGGCTGCAGGATTGTGCTTGTATGATTGCAATTGTATGATTGTGATTGTATGATTGTGATTGCATGATTGTGATTGCATGATTGTGATTGTAATTGCGATTGTATGAATGTAATTGTATGACTGTGGTTGTATGACTCTGATTGTATGATAGTGATTGTATGATTGCGACTGTATGATTGGGATTGTATGATTGTGATTGTATAGTTGTGATTGTGTGATTGTGATTGTATGATTGTGATTGTATGATTGCGATTGTATGATTGTGATTGCATGGTTGTGATTGCACGATTGTGATTGCACGATTGTAATTCTATGATTGTGATTGTATGATTGTGACTGTATGAGTGTGATTGTATGATTGTGATTGTATGACTGTGATTGTATGACTGTGATTGTATGATTGTGATTGTATGATTGTGATTTTATGATTGTGACTGTATGACTGTGATTGTATGATTGTGGTCGCATGACTAGGATTGTATGATTGTGATTGTATGATTGTGATTATATGATTGTGATAGTATGATTGCGACTGCAGGATTGTGTTTGTATGATTGCAATTGTATGATTGTGATTGTATGATTGTGATTGCATGATAGTGATTGTAATTGCGATTGTATGATTGTAATTGTATGACTGTGGTAGTATGACTCTGATTGTATGATAGTGATTGTATGATTGCGACTGTATGATTGGGATTGTATGATTGTGATTGTATTTTTGTGAATGTATGATTGTGATTGTATGACTGTGATTTTATGATTGTGATTGTATCAGTGTTTTTGGGAGATTGTATTTACATGATTGCGATTGTATCATTGTGATTGAATGATTGTGATTGTATGATTGTGATTGTATGATTGTGATTGTATGAGTGCGATTGTATGATTGCGATTTTATGATTGTGATTGTATGATTGTTGTTGTATGAATGCCATTGTATGATTGCGATTTTATGATTGTGATTGCATGATTGTTGTTGTATGAATGCCATTGTATGATTGTGATTGTATGATTGTGATTGTATAATTGTGATTGTAGGACTGTGACAGTATGTTTGTGATTGTATGATTGTGATTGAATGATTGTGATTGTGTGACTGTGATTGTATGATTGTGATTGTAGGATTGTGGTTGTATGATCGTGATTGTGTGATTGTGATTCTGAGATTGTAATTGTATGGTTGTGATCGTATGACAGTGATTGTATGATTGTGATTGTATGATCGTGATTGTATGATCGTGATTGTATGATCGTGATTGTATGATCGTGATTGTATGATCGTGATTGTATGATCGTGATTGTATGATCGTGATTGTATGATCGTGATTGTATGATCGTGATTGCATGATCGTGATTGTATGATCGTGATTGTATGATCGTGATTGTATGATCGTGATTGTATGATCGTGATTGTATGATCGTGATTGTATGATCGTGATTGTATGATCGTGATTGTATGATCGTGATTGTATGATCGTGATTGTATGATCGTGATTGTATGATCGTGATTGTATGAGTGTGATTGTATGATTGTGACTGTATGAGTGTGATTGTATGATTGTAATAGTATGATTGTGATTGTATGATTGTGATTGTATGATTGTGATTGTATTATTGTGATTGTATGATTGTGATTGTATGATTGTGATTGTATGATTGTGATTGTATGATTGTGATTGTATGATTGCGATTTTATGATTGTGATTGTATGATTGTTATTGTATGAATGCCATTGTATGATTGTGATTGTATAAGTGCGATTGTATGATTGCGATTTTATGATTGTGATTGTATGATTGTTATTGTGTGAATGCCATTGTATGATTGTGACTGTATGATTGTGATTGTATGATTCTGATTGTATGATTGTGATTGTATTATTGTGATTGTATGATTGTGATTGTATGATTGTGATTGTATGATTGTGATTGTATGATTGTGATTGTATGATTGTGATTGTATGATTGTGATTTTATGATTGTGATTTTATGATTGTGACGGTATGAGTGTGATTGTATGATTGTGATAGTATGATTGTTATTGCATGGTTGCGATGGCAGAATTGTGTTTGTATGATTGTTATTGTATGATTGTGGTTGTATGTTTGTGATTGTATTAATGTGATTGTATGGTTGTGATTGTACGTTTCTGATTGTATGATTGCGATTGTATGATCGTGATTGTATGATTGTGATTGTATAGTTGTGATTGTGTGATTGTGATTGTATGATTGTGATTGTATGATTGCGATTGTATGATTGTGTTTGCATGGTTGTGATTGCACGATTGTCATTGCACGAGTGTGATTCTATGATTGTGATTGTATGATTGCGACTGTATGAGTGTGATTGTATGATTGTGGTTGTATGACTGTGATTGTATGATTGTGATTGTATGATTGTGATTGTATGATTGTGACTGTAGGATTGTGACAGTATGTTTGTGGTTGTATGATTGTGATTGTATGATTGTGATTGTACGATTGTTTTTGTTTGATTGCGATTGTATGATTGTGATTGTATGATTGTGATTGTATTATTGTGATTGTATGATTGTGATTGTATGATTGTGATTGAATGACTGCTTTTGAATGATTGTCATTGTAATATTGTGACTGTATGATTGTGATTGTATGATTGTGATTGTATGACTCTGATTGTATGATTGTGATTGTATGATTGTGATTGTATGATTGGGATTGTATGATTGTGATTGTATGATTGTGATTGTATGATTGAGATTGTATGATTGTGATTGTATGATTGTGATTGTACGATTGTGATTGTATGATCGTGATTGTGTGATTGTGATTCTGAGATTTTAATTGTATGGTTGTGATCGTATGACAGTGATTGTATGATTGTGAATGTATGATTGTGATTGTATGATTGTGATTGTATGATTGTTTTTGTATGACTGTGATTGTATAGTAGTAATTGTATGATTGTCATCGTATGATTGTGATTGTATGATTGTTCTCGTATGATTGTGATTGTATAGTAGTAATTGTATGATTGTCTTCGTATGATTGTGATCGTATGATTGTGATGGTATGATTGTGATTGTATGATTGTGATTGTATGATTCTGATTGTATGATTGTGATTGTATTATTGTGATTGTATGATTGCGATTGTATGATTGTGATTGTATGATTGTGATTGTATGATTGTGATTGTATGATTGTGATTGTATTATTGTGATTGTATGATTGTGATTGTATGATTGTGATTGTATGATTGTGATTGTATGATTGTGATTGTATGATTGTGATTTTATGATTGTGATTGTATGATTGTGATTGTATGATAGTGATTGTATGATTGTGACTGTATGAGTGTGATTGTATGATTGTGATTGTATGACTGTGATTGTATGACTGTGATTGTATGACTGTGATTGTATGATTGTGATTGTATGAATGTGATTGTATGATTGTGATTGTATGATTGTGACGGTGTGAGTGTGATTGTATGATTGTGATAGTATGATTTTTATTGCATGATTGCGATTGCAGAATTGTGTTGGTATGATTGTTATTGTATGATTGTGATTGTATGATTGTGATTGTATGGTTGTGATTGTATGGTTGTGATTGTTTGATTGCGATTGTATGATCGTGATTGTATGATTGTTGTTGTATGAATGCCATTGTATGATTGTGATTTTATGATTGTGACTGTATGACTGTGATTGTATGATTGTGGTCGCATGACTGGGATTTTATGATTGTGATTGTATGATTGTTATTCTATGATTGTGATTGTATGATTGTGATAGTATGATTGCGACTGCAGGATTGTACTTGTATGATTGCAATTGTATGATTGTGATTGTATGATTGTGATTGCATGATTGTGATTGCATGATTGTGATTGTAATTGCGATTGTATGAATGTAATTGTATGACTGTGGTAGTATGACTCTGATTGTATGGTAGTGATTGTATGATTGCGACTGTATGATTGGGATTGTATGATTGTGATTGTATAGTTGTGATTGTGTGATTGTGATTGTATGATTGTGATTGTATGATTGCGATTGTATGATTGTGATTGCATGGTTGTGATTGCACGATTGTGATTGCACGATTGTGATTCTATGATTGTGATTGTATGATTGTGACTGTATGAGTGTGATTGTATGATTGTGATTGTATGACTGTGATTGTATGACTGTGATTGTATGATTGTGATTGTATGATTGTGATTTTATGATTGTGACTGTATGACTGTGATTGTATGATTGTGGTCGCATGGCTAGGATTGTATGATTGTGATTGTATGATTGTGAATATATGATTGTGATAGTATGATAGCGACTGCAGGATTGTGTTTGTATGATTGCAATTGTATGATTGTGATTGTATGATTGTGATTGCATGATAGTGATTGTAATTGCGATTGTATGATTGTAATTGTATGACTGTGGTAGTATGACTGTGATTGTATGATAGTGATTGTATGATTGCGACTGTATGATTGGGATTGTATGATTGTGATTGCATTTTTGTGAATGTATGATTGTGATTTTATGACTGTGATTGTATGATTGTGATTGTATGATTGTGATTGTAGGACTGTGACAGTATGTTTGTGATTGTATGATTGTGATTGAATGATTGTGATTGTGTGACTGTGATTGTATGATTGTGATTGTAGGATTGTGGTTGTATGATCGTGATTGTGTGATTGTGATTCTGAGATTGTAATTGTATGGTTGTGATCGTATGACAGTGATTGTATGATTGTGATTGTATGATCGTGATTGTATGATCGTGATTGTATGATCGTGATTGTATGATCGTGATTGTATGATCGTGATTGTATGATCGTGATTGTATGATCGTGATTGTATGATCGTGATTGTATGATCGTGATTGTATGATCGTGATTGTATGATCGTGATTGTATGATCGTGATTGTATGATCGTGATTGTATGATCGTGATTGTATGATCGTGATTGTATGATCGTGATTGTATGATCGTGATTGTATGATCGTGATTGTATGATTGTGATTGTATGATTGCGATTGTATGATTGTTATTGTATGAATGCCATTGTATGATTGTGATTGTATAAGTGCGATTGTATGATTGCGATTTTATGATTGTGATTGTATGATTGTTATTGTGTGAATGCCATTGTATGATTGTGACTGTATGATTGTGATTGTATGATTCTGATTGTATGATTGTGATTGTATTATTGTGATTGTATGATTGTGATTGTATGATTGTGATTGTATGATTGTGATTGTATGATTGTGATTGTATGATTGTGATTGTATGATTGTGATTTTATGATTGTGATTTTATGATTGTGACGGTATGAGTGTGATTGTATGATTATGATAGTATGATTGTTATTGCATGGTTGCGATTGCAGAATTGTGTTTGTATGATTGTTATTGTATGATTGTGGTTGTATGTTTGTGATTGTATTAATGTGATTGTATGGTTGTGATTGTACGTTTCTGATTGTATGATTGCGATTGTATGATCGTGATTGTATGATTGTGATTGTATAGTTGTGATTGTGTGATTGTGATTGTATGATTGTGATTATATGATTGCGATTGTATGATTGTGTTTGCATGGTTGTGATTGCACGATTGTCATTGCACGAGTGTGATTCTATGATTGTGATTGTATGATTGCGACTGTATGAGTGTGATTGTATGATTGTGGTTGTATGACTGTGATTGTATGATTGTGATTGTATGATTGTGACTGTAGGATTGTGACAGTATGTTTGTGGTTGTATGATTGTGATTGTATCATTGTGATTGTACGATTGTTTTTGTTTGATTGCGATTGTATGATTGTGATTGTATGATTGTGATTGTATTATTGTGATTGTATGATTGTGATTGTATGATTGTGATTGAATGACTGCTTTTGAATGATTGTCATTGTAATATTGTGACTGTATGATTGTGATTGTATGATTGTGATTGTATGACTCTGATTGTATGATTGTGATTGTATGATTGTGATTGTATGATTGGGATTGTATGATTGTGATTGTATGATTGTGATTGTATGATTGAGATTGTATGATTGTGATTGTATGATTGTGATTGTAGGATTGTGATTGTATGATCGTGATTGTGTGATTGTGATTCTGAGATTTTAATTGGATGGTTGTGATCGTATGACAGTGATTGTATGATTGTGAATGTATGATTGTGATTGTATGATTGTGATTGTATGATTGTTTTTGTATGACTGTGATTGTATAGTAGTAATTGTATGATTGTCATCGTATGATTGTGATTGTATGATTGTTCTCGTATGATTGTGATTGTATAGTAGTAATTGTATGATTGTCTTCGTATGATTGTGATCGTATGATTGTGATGGTATGATTGTGATTGTATGATTGTGATTGTATGATTCTGATTGTATGATTGTGATTGTATTATTGTGATTGTATGATTGCGATTGTATGATTGTGATTGTATGATTGTGATTGTATGATTGTGATTGTATGATTGTGATTGTATGATTGTGATTGTATGATTGTGATTGTATGATTGTGATTTTATGATTGTGATTGTATGATTGTGATTGTATGATAGTGATTGTATGATTGTGACTGTATGAGTGTGATTGTATGATTGTGATTGTATGACTGTGATTGTATGACTGTGATTGTATGACTGTGATTGTATGATTGTGATTGTATGATTGTGATTGTATGATAGTGATTGTATGATTGTGACTGTATGAGTGTGATTGTATGATTGTGATTGTATGACTGTGATTGTATGACTGTGATTGTATGACTGTGATTGTATGATTGTGATTGTATGAATGTGATTGTATGATTGTGATTGTATGATTGTGACGGTGTGAGTGTGATTGTATGATTGTGATAGTATGATTTTTATTGCATGATTGCGATTGCAGAATTGTGTTGGTATGATTGTTATTGTATGATTGTGATTGTATGTTTGTGATTGTATGTTTGTGATTGTATGGTTGTGATTGTATGGTTGTGATTGTATGATTGCGATTGTATGATCGTGATTGTATGATTGTAGTTGTATGAATGCCATTGTATGATTGTGATTTTATGATTGTGACTGTATGACTGTGATTGTATGATTGTGGTCGCATGACTGGGATTTTATGATTGTGATTGTATGATTGTTATTGTATGATTGTGATTGTATGATTGTGATAGTATGATTGCGACTGCAGGATTGTGCTTGTATGATTGCAATTGTATGATTGTGATTGTATGATTGTGATTGCATGATTGTGATTGCATGATTGTGATTGTAATTGCGATTGTATGAATGTAATTGTATGACTGTGGTAGTATGACTCTGATTGTATGATAGTGATTGTATGATTGCGACTGTATGATTGGGATTGTATGATTGTGATTGTATAGTTGTGATTGTGTGATTGTGATTGTATGATTGTGATTGTATGATTGTGATTGTATGATTGCGATTGTATGATTGTGATTGCATGGTTGTGATTGCACGATTGTGATTGCACGATTGTGATTCTATGATTGTGATTGTATGATTGTGACTGTATGAGTGTGATTGTATGATTGTGATTGTATGACTGTGATTGTATGACTGTGATTGTATGATTGTGATTGTATGATTGTGATTTTATGATTGTGACTGTATGACTGTGATTGTATGATTGTGGTCGCATGGCTAGGATTGTATGATTGTGATTGTATGATTGTGATTATATGATTGTGATAGTATGATTGCGACTGCAGGATTGTGTTTGTATGATTGCAATTGTATGATTGTGATTGTATGATTGTGATTGCATGATAGTGATTGTAATTGCGATTGTATGATTGTAATTGTATGACTGTGGTAGTATGACTGTGATTGTATGATAGTGATTGTATGATTGCGACTGTATGATTGGGATTGTATGATTGTGATTGCATTTTTGTGAATGTACGATTGTGATTTTATGACTGTGATTGTATGATTGTGATTGTATGATTGTGATTGTAGGATTGTGACAGTATGTTTCTGATTGTATGATTGTGATTGGATGATTGTGATTGTACAATTGTGATTGTGCGATTGTGATTGTACGATTGTGATTGTACGATTGTGATTGTACGATTGTGATTGTACGATTGTGATTGTATGATTGTGATTGTATGAGTGTGATTGTATGATTGTGACTATATGAGTGTGATTGTATGATTGTGATTGTATGATTGTGATTGTATCAATGTTTTTTGGAGATTGTATTTATATGATTGCGATTGTATGATTGTTATTGTATGATTGTGATTGTATGTTTGTGATTGTATGGTTGTGATTGTATGGTTGTGATTGTATGATTGCGATTGTACGATCGTGATTTCATGATTGTTGTTGTATGAATGCCATTGTATGATTGTGATTTTATGATTGTGACTGTATGACTGTGATTGTATGATTGTGGTCGCATGACTGGGATTGTATGATTGTGATTGTATGACTGTTATTGTATGATTGTGATTGTATGATTGTGATGGTATGATTGCGACTGCAGGATTGTGCTTGTATGATTGCAATTGTATGATTGCGATTGTATGATTGTGATTGCATGATTGTGATTTTAATGATTGTGATTGTAATTGCGATTGTATGAATGTAATTGTATGACTGTGGTAGTATGACTCTGATTGTATGATAGTGATTGTATGATTGCGACTGTATGATTGGGATTGTATGATTGTGATTGTATTTTTGTGAATGTATGATTGTGATTGTATGACTGTGATTTTATGATTGTGATTGTATCAGTGTTTTTGGGAGATTGTATTTACACGATTGCGATTGTATCATTGTGATTGAATGATTGTGATTGTATGATTGTGATTGTATGATTGTGATTGTATGAGTGCGACTGTATGATTGCGATTTTATGATTGTGATTGTATGATTGTTGTTGTATGAATGCCATTGTATGATTGCGATTTTATGATTGTGATTGCATGATTGTTGTTGTATGAATGCCATTGTATGATTGTGATTGTATGATTGTGATTGTATAATTGTGATTGGAGGACTGTGACAGTATGTTTGTGATTGTATGATTGTGATTGAATGATTGTGATTGTGTGACTGTGATTGTATGATTGTGATTGTAGGATTGTGATTGTATGATCGCGATTGTGTGATTGTGATTCTGAGATTGTAATTGTATGGTTGTGATCGTATGACAGTGATTGTATGATTGTGATTGTATGATTGTGATTGTATGATTGTGATTGTATGATTGTGATTGTATGATCGTGATTGTATGATCGTGATTGTATGATCGTGATTGTATGATCGTGATTGTATGATCGTGATTGTATGATCGTGATTGTATGATCGTGATTGTATGATCGTGATTGTATGATCGTGATTGTATGATTGTGATTGTAAGATTGCGTGTGTATGATTGCGATTGTATGATTGTGATTGTATGATTGTGATTGTATGATTGTGTTTGTATGATTGCGATTGTATGATTGTGATTGTATGATTGTGATTGCATGATTGTGATGGTATGATTGTGATTGTATGATTTTGATTGTATGATTGTGATTGTATGATTGTGATTGTATGATTGTGATTGTATGATTGTTTTTGTATGATTGTTTTTGTATGATTGTGATTGTATAGTAGTAATTGTATGATTGTGATCGTATGATTGTCATTGTATGATTGTGATTGTATCATTGTGATTGAATGATTGTGAGTGTATGATTGCGATTGTATGATTGCGATCGTATGGTTGTGATTGTTTGATTGCGATTGTATGATTGTGATTGTATGATTGTGATTGTATGATTGTGATTGTATGATTGTGATTGTATGATTGTAATTGTATGGTTGTGATTGTATGATTGTGATTGTATGATTGTGATTGTAAGATGGCGCGTGTATGATTGAGATTGTATGATTGTGATTGTATGATTGTGATCATATGGTTCTGATTGTTCGATTGCGATTGTACGATTGTGATTACATGATTGTGATTGCATGATTGTTTTTGTATGATTGTGATTCTATGATTGTGATTTTATGATTGTGCCTGTATGATTGTGATGGTATGATTGTGATTGTATGATTGTGATTGTATGATTGTTTTTGTATGATTGTGATTGTATAGTAGTAATTGTATGATTGTCATCGTATGATTGTGATTGTATGATTGTGATTGTATGATTGTGATTGTATGATTGTGATTGTATGATTGTGATTGTATGATTGTGATTGTATGATTGTGATTGTATGATTGTGATTGTATGATTGAGATTGTATGATTGTGATTGTATTATTGTGATTGTATGATTGTGATTGTATGATTGTGATTGTATGATTGTGAATGTATGATTGTGATTGTATGATTGTGATTGTATGACTGTGATTGTATGATTGTTTTTGTATGATTGTGATTGTATAGTAGTAATTGTATGATTGTCTTCGTATGATTGTGATCGTATGATTGTGATTGTATGATTGTGATTGTATGATTGTGATTGTATCATTGTTTTTGTATGATTGTGATTGTATGATTGCGATTGTGTGATTGGGATGGTATGATTGTGATTGTATGATCGAAATTGCATGATTGTCATTGTATGATTGTGATCGTATGCTTGTGATTATATGATTGTGATTGTATGATTGCGATAGTATGATTGTGATTGTATGATTGTGATTGTATGATTGTGATTGTATGATTGTGATTGTATGATTGTGATTGTTTGATTGCGATTGTATGATTGTGATTGTATGATTGTGATTGTATGATTGTGATTTTATGATTGTGATTGTATGATTGTGATTGTATGATTGTGATTGTATGATTGTGATTGTATGATTGTGATTGTATGATTGTGATTGTATGATTGAGATTGTATGATTGTGATTGTATTATTGTGATTGTATGATTGTGATTGTATGATTGTGATTGTATGATTGTGAATGTATGATTGCGATTGTATTATTGTGATTGTATGACTGTGATTGTATGATTGTTTTTGTATGATTGTGATTGTATAGTAGTAATTGTATGATTGTCTTCGTATGATTGTGATCGTATGATTGTGATTGTATGATTGTGATTGTATGATTCTGATTGTATGATTGTGATTGTATTATTGTGATTGTATGATTGCGATTGTATGATTGTGATTGTATGATTGTGATTGTATGATTGTGATTGTATTATTGTGATTGTATGATTGTGATTGTATGATTGTGATTGTATGATTGTGATTGTATGATTGTGATTGTATGATTGTGATTGTATGATTGTGATTTTATGATTGTGATTGTATGATTGTGATTGTATGATAGTGATTGTATGATTGTGACTGTATGAGTGTGATTGTATGATTGTGATTGTATGACTGTGATTGTATGACTGTGATTGTATGACTGTGATTGTATGATTGTGATTGTATGATTGTGATTGTATGATAGTGATTGTATGATTGTGACTGTATGAGTGTGATTGTATGATTGTGATTGTATGACTGTGATTGTATGACTGTGATTGTATGACTGTGATTGTATGATTGTGATTGTATGAATGTGATTGTATGATTGTGATTGTATGATTGTGACGGTGTGAGTGTGATTGTATGATTGTGATAGTATGATTTTTATTGCATGATTGCGATTGCAGAATTGTGTTGGTATGATTGTTATTGTATGATTGTGATTGTATGTTTGTGATTGTATGTTTGTGATTGTATGGTTGTGATTGTATGGTTGTGATTGTATGATTGCGATTGTATGATCGTGATTGTATGATTGTAGTTGTATGAATGCCATTGTATGATTGTGATTTTATGATTGTGACTGTATGACTGTGATTGTATGATTGTGGTCGCATGACTGGGATTTTATGATTGTGATTGTATGATTGTTATTGTATGATTGTGATTGTATGATTGTGATAGTATGATTGCGACTGCAGGATTGTGCTTGTATGATTGCAATTGTATGATTGTGATTGTATGATTGTGATTGCATGATTGTGATTGCATGATTGTGATTGTAATTGCGATTGTATGAATGTAATTGTATGACTGTGGTAGTATGACTCTGATTGTATGATAGTGATTGTATGATTGCGACTGTATGATTGGGATTGTATGATTGTGATTGTATAGTTGTGATTGTGTGATTGTGATTGTATGATTGTGATTGTATGATTGCGATTGTATGATTGTGATTGCATGGTTGTGATTGCACGATTGTGATTGCACGATTGTGATTCTATGATTGTGATTGTATGATTGTGACTGTATGAGTGTGATTGTATGATTGTGATTGTATGACTGTGATTGTATGACTGTGATTGTATGATTGTGATTGTATGATTGTGATTTTATGATTGTGACTGTATGACTGTGATTGTATGATTGTGGTCGCATGGCTAGGATTGTATGATTGTGATTGTATGATTGTGATTATATGATTGTGATAGTATGATTGCGACTGCAGGATTGTGTTTGTATGATTGCAATTGTATGATTGTGATTGTATGATTGTGATTGCATGATAGTGATTGTAATTGCGATTGTATGATTGTAATTGTATGACTGTGGTAGTATGACTGTGATTGTATGATAGTGATTGTATGATTGCGACTGTATGATTGGGATTGTATGATTGTGATTGCATTTTTGTGAATGTACGATTGTGATTTTATGACTGTGATTGTATGATTGTGATTGTATGATTGTGATTGTAGGATTGTGACAGTATGTTTCTGATTGTATGATTGTGATTGGATGATTGTGATTGTACAATTGTGATTGTGCGATTGTGATTGTACGATTGTGATTGTACGATTGTGATTGTACGATTGTGATTGTACGATTGTGATTGTATGATTGTGATTGTATGAGTGTGATTGTATGATTGTGACTATATGAGTGTGATTGTATGATTGTGATTGTATGATTGTGATTGTATCAATGTTTTTTGGAGATTGTATTTATATGATTGCGATTGTATGATTGTTATTGTATGATTGTGATTGTATGTTTGTGATTGTATGGTTGTGATTGTATGGTTGTGATTGTATGATTGCGATTGTACGATCGTGATTTCATGATTGTTGTTGTATGAATGCCATTGTATGATTGTGATTTTATGATTGTGACTGTATGACTGTGATTGTATGATTGTGGTCGCATGACTGGGATTGTATGATTGTGATTGTATGACTGTTATTGTATGATTGTGATTGTATGATTGTGATGGTATGATTGCGACTGCAGGATTGTGCTTGTATGATTGCAATTGTATGATTGCGATTGTATGATTGTGATTGCATGATTGTGATTTTAATGATTGTGATTGTAATTGCGATTGTATGAATGTAATTGTATGACTGTGGTAGTATGACTCTGATTGTATGATAGTGATTGTATGATTGCGACTGTATGATTGGGATTGTATGATTGTGATTGTATTTTTGTGAATGTATGATTGTGATTGTATGACTGTGATTTTATGATTGTGATTGTATCAGTGTTTTTGGGAGATTGTATTTACACGATTGCGATTGTATCATTGTGATTGAATGATTGTGATTGTATGATTGTGATTGTATGATTGTGATTGTATGAGTGCGACTGTATGATTGCGATTTTATGATTGTGATTGTATGATTGTTGTTGTATGAATGCCATTGTATGATTGCGATTTTATGATTGTGATTGCATGATTGTTGTTGTATGAATGCCATTGTATGATTGTGATTGTATGATTGTGATTGTATAATTGTGATTGGAGGACTGTGACAGTATGTTTGTGATTGTATGATTGTGATTGAATGATTGTGATTGTGTGACTGTGATTGTATGATTGTGATTGTAGGATTGTGATTGTATGATCGCGATTGTGTGATTGTGATTCTGAGATTGTAATTGTATGGTTGTGATCGTATGACAGTGATTGTATGATTGTGATTGTATGATTGTGATTGTATGATTGTGATTGTATGATTGTGATTGTATGATCGTGATTGTATGATCGTGATTGTATGATCGTGATTGTATGATCGTGATTGTATGATCGTGATTGTATGATCGTGATTGTATGATCGTGATTGTATGATCGTGATTGTATGATCGTGATTGTATGATTGTGATTGTAAGATTGCGTGTGTATGATTGCGATTGTATGATTGTGATTGTATGATTGTGATTGTATGATTGTGTTTGTATGATTGCGATTGTATGATTGTGATTGTATGATTGTGATTGCATGATTGTGATGGTATGATTGTGATTGTATGATTTTGATTGTATGATTGTGATTGTATGATTGTGATTGTATGATTGTGATTGTATGATTGTTTTTGTATGATTGTTTTTGTATGATTGTGATTGTATAGTAGTAATTGTATGATTGTGATCGTATGATTGTCATTGTATGATTGTGATTGTATCATTGTGATTGAATGATTGTGAGTGTATGATTGCGATTGTATGATTGCGATCGTATGGTTGTGATTGTTTGATTGCGATTGTATGATTGTGATTGTATGATTGTGATTGTATGATTGTGATTGTATGATTGTGATTGTATGATTGTAATTGTATGGTTGTGATTGTATGATTGTGATTGTATGATTGTGATTGTAAGATGGCGCGTGTATGATTGAGATTGTATGATTGTGATTGTATGATTGTGATCATATGGTTCTGATTGTTCGATTGCGATTGTACGATTGTGATTACATGATTGTGATTGCATGATTGTTTTTGTATGATTGTGATTCTATGATTGTGATTTTATGATTGTGCCTGTATGATTGTGATGGTATGATTGTGATTGTATGATTGTGATTGTATGATTGTTTTTGTATGATTGTGATTGTATAGTAGTAATTGTATGATTGTCATCGTATGATTGTGATTGTATGATTGTGATTGTATGATTGTGATTGTATGATTGTGATTGTATGATTGTGATTGTATGATTGTGATTGTATGATTGTGATTGTATGATTGTGATTGTATGATTGAGATTGTATGATTGTGATTGTATTATTGTGATTGTATGATTGTGATTGTATGATTGTGATTGTATGATTGTGAATGTATGATTGTGATTGTATGATTGTGATTGTATGACTGTGATTGTATGATTGTTTTTGTATGATTGTGATTGTATAGTAGTAATTGTATGATTGTCTTCGTATGATTGTGATCGTATGATTGTGATTGTATGATTGTGATTGTATGATTGTGATTGTATCATTGTTTTTGTATGATTGTGATTGTATGATTGCGATTGTGTGATTGGGATGGTATGATTGTGATTGTATGATCGAAATTGCATGATTGTCATTGTATGATTGTGATCGTATGCTTGTGATTATATGATTGTGATTGTATGATTGCGATAGTATGATTGTGATTGTATGATTGTGATTGTATGATTGTGATTGTATGATTGTGATTGTATGATTGTGATTGTTTGATTGCGATTGTATGATTGTGATTGTATGATTGTGATTGTATGATTGTGATTTTATGATTGTGATTGTATGATTGTGATTGTATGATTGTGATTGTATGATTGTGATTGTATGATTGTGATTGTATGATTGTGATTGTATGATTGAGATTGTATGATTGTGATTGTATTATTGTGATTGTATGATTGTGATTGTATGATTGTGATTGTATGATTGTGAATGTATGATTGCGATTGTATTATTGTGATTGTATGACTGTGATTGTATGATTGTTTTTGTATGATTGTGATTGTATAGTAGTAATTGTATGATTGTCTTCGTATGATTGTGATCGTATGATTGTGATTGTATGATTGTGATTGTATGATTGTGATTGTATGATTGTGATTGTATCATTGTTTTTGTATGATTGTGATTGTATGATTGGGATGGTATGATTGTGATTGTATGATTGTGATTGTATGATTGTGATTGTATGATTGGGATGGTATGATTGTGATTGTATGATCGAAATTGCATGATTGTGATTGTATGATTGTGATCGTATGCTTGTGATTATATGATTGTGATTGTATGATTGCGATAGTATGATTGTGATTGTATGATTCTGATTGTATGATTGTGATTGTATGATTGTGATTGTTTGATTGCGATTGTATGATTGTGATTGTATGATTGTGATTTTATGATTGTGATTGTATGACTGTGATTGTATGATTGTGATTGTATGATTGTGATTGTAAGATTGCGTGTGTATGATTGCGATTGTACGATTGTGATTGTATAATTGTGATTGTATGATTGTGTTTGTATGATTGCGATTGTATGATTGTGATTGTATGATTGTGATTGCATGATTGTGATGGTATGATTGTGATTGTATGATTTTGATTGTATGATTGTGATTGTATGATTGTGATTGTATGATTGTGATTGTATGATTGTTTTTGTATGATTGTTTTTGTATGATTGTGATTGTATAGTAGTAATTGTATGATTGTGATCGTATGATTGTCATTGTATGATTGTGATTGTATCATTGTGATTGAATGATTGTGAGTGTATGATTGCGATTGTATGATTGCGATCGTATGGTTGTGATTGTTTGATTGCGATTGTATGATTGTGATTGTATGATTGTGATTGTATGATTGTGATTGTATGATTGTGATTGTATGATTGTAATTGTATGGTTGTGATTGTATGATTGTGATTGTATGATTGTGATTGTAAGATGGCGCGTGTATGATTGAGATTGTATGATTGTGATTGTATGATTGTGATCATATGGTTCTGATTGTTCGATTGCGATTGTACGATTGTGATTACATGATTGTGATTGCATGATTGTTTTTGTATGATTGTGATTCTATGATTGTGATTTTATGATTGTGCCTGTATGATTGTGATGGTATGATTGTGATTGTATGATTGTGATTGTATGATTGTTTTTGTATGATTGTGATTGTATAGTAGTAATTGTATGATTGTCATCGTATGATTGTGATTGTATGATTGTGATTGTATGATTGTGATTGTATGATTGTGATTGTATGATTGTGATTGTATGATTGTGATTGTATGATTGTGATTGTATGATTGTGATTGTATGATTGTGATTGTATGATTGAGATTGTATGATTGTGATTGTATTATTGTGATTGTATGATTGTGATTGTATGATTGTGATTGTATGATTGTGAATGTATGATTGTGATTGTATGATTGTGATTGTATGACTGTGATTGTATGATTGTTTTTGTATGATTGTGATTGTATAGTAGTAATTGTATGATTGTCTTCTTATGATTGTGATCGTATGATTGTGATTGTATGATTGTGATTGTATGATTGTGATTGTATCATTGTTTTTGTATGATTGTGATTGTATGATTGCGATTGTGTGATTGGGATGGTATGATTGTGATTGTATGATCGAAATTGCATGATTGTCATTGTATGATTGTGATCGTATGCTTGTGATTATATGATTGTGATTGTATGATTGCGATAGTATGATTGTGATTGTATGATTGTGATTGTATGATTGTGATTGTTTGATTGCGATTGTATGATTGTGATTGTATGATTGTGATTGTATGATTGTGATTTTATGATTGTGATTGTATGATTGTGATTGTATGATTGTGATTGTATGATTGTGATTGTATGATTGTGATTGTATGATTGTGATTGTATGATTGAGATTGTATGATTGTGATTGTATTATTGTGATTGTATGATTGTGATTGTATGATTGTGATTGTATGATTGTGAATGTATGATTGCGATTGTATTATTGTGATTGTATGACTGTGATTGTATGATTGTTTTTGTATGATTGTGATTGTATAGTAGTAATTGTATGATTGTCTTCGTATGATTGTGATCGTATGATTGTGATTGTATGATTGTGATTGTATGATTGTGATTGTATGATTGTGATTGTATCATTGTTTTTGTATGATTGTGATTGTATGATTGGGATGGTATGATTGTGATTGTATGATTGTGATTGTATGATTGTGATTGTATGATTGGGATGGTATGATTGTGATTGTATGATCGAAATTGCATGATTGTGATTGTATGATTGTGATTGTATGATTGTGATTGTATGATTGTGATTGTATGATTGTGATTGTATGATTGTGATTGTATGATTGTGATTGTATGATTGTGATTGTATGATTGTGAATGTATGATTGTGATTGTATGATTGTGATTGTATGATTGTGATTGTATGATTGTTTTTGTATGATTGTGATTGTATAGTAGTAATTGTATGATTGTCATCGTATGATTGTGATTGTATGAATGTGATTGTATGATTGTGATTGTATGATTGTGATTGTATGATTGTGATTGTATGATTGTGATTGTATGATTGAGATTGTATGATTGTGATTATATTATTGTGATTGTATGATTGTGATTGTATGATTGTGATTGTATGATTGTGATTGTATGATTGTGATTGTATCATTGTTTTTGTATGATTGTGATTGTATGATTGCGATTGTGTGATTGTGATTGTATGATTGTGATTGTATGATTGTGATTGTATGATTGGGATGGCATGATTGTGATTGTATGATTGTGATTGTATGATTGTGATTGTATGATTGGGATGGTATGATTGTGATTGTATGATCGAAATTGCATGATTGTGATTGTATGATTGTGATCGTATGCTTGTGATTATATGATTGTGATTGTATGATTGCGATAGTATGACTGTGATTGTATGATTCTGATTGTATGATTTTGATTGTATGATTGTGATTGTATGATTGTGATTGTATGATTGTGAATGTATGATTGTGATTGTATGATTGTGATTGTATGACTGTGATTGTATGATTGTTTTTGTATGATTGTGATTGTATAGTAGTAATTGTATGATTGTCTTCGTATGATTGTGATCGTAGGATTGTGATTGTATGATTGTGATTGTATGATTGTGATTGTATGATTGTGATTGTATCATTGTTTTTGTATGATTGTGATTGTATGATTGCGATTGTGTGATTGTGATTGTATGATTGCGATTGTATGATTGTGATTGTATGTTTGAGATTGTATGATTGTGATTGTATTATTGTGATTGTATGATTGTGATTGTATGATTGTGATTGTATGATTGTGAATGTATGATTGCGATTGTATTATTGTGATTGTATGACTGTGATTGTATGATTGTTTTTGTATGATTGTGATTGTATAGTAGTACTTGTATGATTGTCTTCGTATGATTGTGATCGTATGATTGTGATTGTATGATTGTGATTGTATGATTGTGATTGTATGATTGTGATTGTATCATTGTTTTTGTATGATTGTGATTGTATGATTGCGATTGTGTGATTGTGATTGTATGATTGTGATTGTATGATTGCGATAGTATGATTGTTTTTGTATGAATGTGATTGTATGATTGTGATTGTATGATGGTGTCCGTATGATTGTGATCGTAAGATTGTGGTTGTATAATTATGGTTCTATTATTGTGATTGTATGATTGCTCTTGTATGATTATGATCGTATGATTGTAATTGCATGATTGTGATTGTATGATTGTGATTGTATGATTGTGATTGTATGATTGTGATTGTATGATTGCGATAGTATGATTGCGATTGTATGATTGTGATTGTATGATTGTGATCGTATGATTGTGATTGTTTGATTGCGATTGTATGATTGTGATTCTATGATTGTGATTTTATGATTGTGATTGTATGATTGTGATTGTATGATTGTGATTGTATGATTGTGATTGTAAGATTGCGTGTGTATGATTGCGATTGTATGATTGTGATTGTATGATTGTGATTGTATGATTGTGTTTGTATGATTGCGATTGTATGATTGTGATTGTATGATTGTGATTGCATGATTGTGATTGTATGATTGTGATTGTATGATTTTGATTGTATGATTGTGATTGTATGATTGTTTTTGTATGATTGTTTTTGTATGATTGTGATTGTATGATTGCGATTGTATCATTGTGATTGAATGATTGTGATTGTATGATTGTGATTGTATGATTGTGATTGTATGATTGTGATTGTATGAGTGCGATTGTGTGATTGCGATTTTATGATTGTGATTGTATGATTGTTGTTGTATGAATGCCATTGTATGATTGCGATTTTATGATTGTGATTGTATGGTTGTTGTTGTATGAATGCCATTGTATGATTGTGATTGTATGATTGTGATTGTATAATTGTGATTGCAGGACTGTGACAGTATGTTTGTGATTGTATGATTGTGATTGAATGATTGTGATTGTGTGATTGTGATGGTATGATTGTGATTGTAGGATTGTGATTGTATGATCGTGATTGTGTGATTGTGATTCTGAGATTGTAATTGTATGGTTGTGATCGTATGACAGTGATTGTATGATTGTGATTGTATGATTGTGATTGTATGATTGTGATTGTATGATTGTGATTGTATGATTGTGTCCGTATGATTGTGATCGTAAGATTGTGGTTGTATAATTATGGTTCTATTATTGTGATTGTATGATTGCTCTTGTATGATTATGATCGTATGATTGTAATTGCATGATTGTGATTGTATGATTGTGATTGTATGATTGCGATCGTATGACTGTGATTGTTTGATTGCGATTGTATGATTGTGCTTGTATGATTGCTCTTGTATGAATGTGATTGTATGATCGAAATTGCATGATTGTGATTGTATCATTGTGATCGTATGCTTGTGATTATATGATTGTGATTGTATGATTGCGATAGTATGATTGTGATTGTATGATTGTGATTGTATGATTGTGATTGTATGATTGTGTTTGTATGATTGTGATTGTATGATTGAGATTGTATGATTGTGATTGTATTATTGTGATTGTATGTTTGTGATTGTATGATTGTGATTGTATGATTGGGATGGTATGATTGTGATTGTATGATTGTGATTGTATGATTGTGATTGTATGATTGGGATGGTATGATTGTGATTGTATGATCGAAATTGCTTGATTGTGATTGTATGATTGTGATCGTATGCTTGTGATTATATGATTGTGATTGTATGATTGCGATAGTATGATTGTGATTGTATGATTCTGATTGTATGATTGTGATTGTATGATTGTGATTGTTTGATTGCGATTGTATGATTGTGATTGTATGATTGTGATTTTATGATTGTGATTGTATGATTGTGATTGTATGATTGTGATTGTAAGATTGCGTGTGTATGATTGCGATTGTATGATTGTGATTGTATGATTGTGATTGTATGATTGTGTTTGTATGATTGCGATTGTATGATTGTGATTGTATGATTGTGATTGCATGATTGTGATGGTATGATTGTGATTGTATGATTTTGATTGTATGATTGTGATTGTATGATTGTGATTGTATGATTGTGATTGTATGATTGTTTTTGTATGATTGTTTTTGTATGATTGTGATTGTGTAGTAGTAATTGTATGATTGTGATCGTATGATTGTCATTGTATGATTGTGATTGTATCATTGTGATTGAATGATTGTGAGTGTATGATTGCGATTGTATGATTGCGATCGTATGGTTGTGATTGTTTGATTGCGATTGTATGATTGTGATTGTATGATTGTGATTGTATGATTGTGATTGTATGATTGTGATTGTATGATTGTGATTGTATGATTGTGATTGTATGATTGTGATTGTATGATTGTAATTGTATGGTTGTGATTGTATGATTGTGATTGTATGATTGTGATTGTAAGATGGCGCGTGTATGATTGATATTGTATGATTGTGATTGTATGATTGTGATCATATGGTTCTGATTGTTCGATTGCGATTGTACGATTGTGATTACATGATTGTGATTGCATGATTGTTTTTGTATGATTGTGATTCTATGATTGTGATTTTATGATTGTGCCTGTATGATTGTGATGGTATGATTGTGATTGTATGATTGTGATTGTATGATTGTTTTTGTATGATTGTGATTGTATAGTAGTAATTGTATGATTGTCATCGTATGATTGTGATTGTATGATTGTGATTGTATGATTGTGATTGTATGATTGTGATTGTATGATTGTGATTGTATGATTGTGATTGTATGATTGTGATTGTATGATTGAGATTGTATGATTGTGATTGTATTATTGTGATTGTATGATTGTAATTGTATGATTGTGATTGTATGATTGTGAATGTATGATTGTGATTGTATGATTGTGATTGTATGACTGTGATTGTATGATTGTTTTTGTATGATTGTGATTGTATAGTAGTAATTGTATGATTGTCTTCGTATGATTGTGATCGTATGATTGTGATTGTATGATTGTGATTGTATGATTGTGATTGTATGATTGTGATTGTATCATTGTTTTTGTATGATTGTGATTGTATGATTGCGATTGTGTGATTGGGATGGTATGATTGTGATTGTATGATCGAAATTGCATGATTGTCATTGTATGATTGTGATCGTATGCTTGTGATTATATGATTGTGATTGTATGATTGCGATAGTATGATTGTGATTGTATGATTGTGATTGTATGATTGTGATTGTATGATTGTGATTGTTTGATTGCGATTGTATGATTGTGATTGTATGATTGTGATTTTATGATTGTGATTGTATGATTGTGATTGTATGATTGTGATTGTATGATTGTGATTGTATGATTGTGATTGTATGATTGTGATTGTATGATTGAGATTGTATGATTGTGATTGTATTATTGTGATTGTATGATTGTGATTGTATGATTGTGATTGTATGATTGTGAATGTATGATTGCGATTGTATTATTGTGATTGTATGACTGTGATTGTATGATTGTTTTTGTATGATTGTGATTGTATAGTAGTAATTGTATGATTGTCTTCGTATGATTGCGATCGTATGATTGTGATTGTATGATTGTGATTGTATGATTGTGATTGTTTGATTGCGATTGTATGATTGTGATTGTATGATTGTGATTTTATGATTGTGATTGTATGACTGTGATTGTATGATTGTGATTGTATGATTGTGATTGTAAGATTGCGTGTGTATGATTGCGATTGTACGATTGTGATTGTATGATTGTGATTGTATGATTGTGTTTGTATGATTGCGATTGTATGATTGTGATTGTATGATTGTGATTGCATGATTGTGATGGTATGATTGTGATTGTATGATTTTGATTGTATGATTGTGATTGTATGATTGTGATTGTATGATTGTGATTGTATGATTGTTTTTGTATGATTGTTTTTGTATGATTGTGATTGTATAGTAGTAATTGTATGATTGTGATCGTATGATTGTCATTGTATGATTGTGATTGTATCATTGTGATTGAATGATTGTGAGTGTATGATTGCGATTGTATGATTGCGATCGTATGGTTGTGATTGTTTGATTGCGATTGTATGATTGTGATTGTATGATTGTGATTGTATGATTGTGACTGTATGATTGTGATTGTATGATTGTAATTGTATGGTTGTGATTGTATGATTGTGATTGTATGATTGTGATTGTAAGATGGCGCGTGTATGATTGAGATGGTATGATTGTGATTGTATGATTGTGATCATATGGTTCTGATTGTTCGATTGCGATTGTACGATTGTGATTACATGATTGTGATTGCATGATTGTTTTTGTATGATTGTGATTCTATGATTGTGATTTTATGATTGTGCCTGTATGATTGTGATGGTATGATTGTGATTGTATGATTGTGATTGTATGATTGTTTTTGTATGATTGTGATTGTATAGTAGTAATTGTATGATTGTCATCGTATGATTGTGATTGTATGATTGTGATTGTATGATTGTGATTGTATGATTGTGATTGTATGATTGTGATTGTATGATTGTGATTGTATGATTGTGATTGTATGATTGTGATTGTATGATTGTGATTGTATGATTGTGATTGTATGATTGTGATTGTATGATTGTGAATGTATGATTGTGATTGTATGATTATGATTGTATGACTGTGATTGTATGATTGTTTTTGTATGATTGTGATTGTATAGTAGTAATTGTATGATTGTCTTCGTATGATTGTGATCGTATGATTGTGATTGTATGACTGTGATTGTATGATTGTGATTGTATGATTGTGATTGTATCATTGTTTTTGTATGATTGTGATTGTATGATTGCGATTGTGTGATTGTGATTGTATGATTGTGATTGTATGATTGTGATTGTATGATTGGGATGGTATGATTGTGATTGTATGGTTGTGATTGTATGATTGTGATTGTATGATTGGGATGGTATGATTGTGATTGTATGATCGAAATTGCATGATTGTCATTGTATGATTGTGATCGTATGCTTGTGATTATATGATTGTGATTGTATGATTGCGATAGTATGATTGTGATTGTATGATTGTGATTGTATGATTGTGATTGTATGATTGTGATTGTTTGATTGCGATTGTATGATTGTGATTGTATGATTGTGATTTTATGATTGTGATTGTATGATTGTGATTGTATGATTGTGATTGTATGATTGTGATTGTATGATTGTGATTGTATGATTGTGATTGTATGATTGTGATTGTATGATTGTGATTGTATGATTGCGATAGTATGATTGCGATTGGATGAATGTGATTGTGTGATTGTGATTGTATGATTGTGATTGTTTGATTGCGATTGTATGATTGTGATTGTATGATTGTTTTTGTATGATTGTTTTTGTATGATTGTGATTGTATAGTAGTAATTGTATGATTGTGATCGTATGATTGTCATTGTATGATTGTGATTGTATCATTGTGATTGAATGATTGTGAGTGTATGATTGCGATTGTATGATTGCGATCGTATGACTGTGATTGTTTGATTGCGATTGTATGATTGTGATTGTATGATTGTGATTGTATGATTGTGATTGTATGATTGTGATTGTATGATTGTGATTGTATGATTGTGATTGTATGATTGTGATTGTATGATTGTGATTGTATGATTGTGATTGTATGATTGTGAATGTATGATTGTGATTGTATGATTGTGATTGTATGATTGTGATTGTATGATTGTTTTTGTATGATTGTGATTGTATAGTAGTAATTGTATGATTGTCATCGTATGATTGTGATTGTATGAATGTGATTGTATGATTGTGATTGTATGATTGTGATTGTATGATTGTGATTGTATGATTGTGATTGTATGATTGAGATTGTATGATTGTGATTATATTATTGTGATTGTATGATTGTGATTGTATGATTGTGATTGTATGATTGTGATTGTATGATTGTGATTGTATCATTGTTTTTGTATGATTGTGATTGTATGATTGCGATTGTGTGATTGTGATTGTATGATTGTGATTGTATGATTGTGATTGCATGATTGGGATGGTATGATTGAGATTGTATGATTGTGATTGTATGATTGTGATTGTATGATTGGGATGGTATGATTGTGATTGTATGATCGAAATTGCATGATTGTGATTGTATGATTGTGATCGTATGCTTGTGATTATATGATTGTGATTGTATGATTGCGATAGTATGACTGTGATTGTATGATTCTGATTGTATGATTGTGATTGTATGATTGTGATTGTTTGATTGCGATTGTATGATTGTGATTGTATGATTGTGATTTTATGATTGTGATTGTATGATTGTGATTGTATGATTGTGATTGTATGATTGTGATTGTATGATTGTGATTGTATGATTGTGATTGTATGATTGTGATTGTATGATTGTTGTTGTATGAATGCCATTGTATGATTGCGATTTTATGATTGTGATTGTATGGTTGTTGTTGTATGAATGCCATTGTATGATTGTGATTGTATGATTGTGATTGTATAATTGTGATTGTAGGACTGTGACAGTATGTTTGTGATTGTATGATTGTGATTGAATGATTGTGATTGTGTGATTGTGATTGTATGATTGTGATTGTAGGATTGTGATTGTATGATCGTGATTGTGTGATTGTGATTCTGAGATTGTAATTGTATGGTTGCGATCGTATGACAGTGATTGTATGATTGTGATTGTATGATTGTGATTGTATGATTGTGATTGTATGATTGTGATTGTATGATTGTGATTGTATGATTGTGATTGTATGAGTTTGATTGTAGGATTGTGACTGTATGAGTGTGATTGTATGATTGTAATAGTATGATTGTGATTGTATGATTGTGATTGTATCAATGTTTTTGGGAGATTGTATTTATATGATAGCGATTGTATGATTGTAATTGTATGACTGTGGTAGTATGATTGTAATTGTATGATTATGATTGTATGATTGTGACTATATTATTGCGATTGTATGATTGTGATTGAATGATTGTGATTGTATGATTGTGATTGTATGATTGTGATTGTATAAGCGCCATTGTATGATTGCGATTTTATGATTGTGATTGTATGATTGTCATTGTATGAATGCCATTGTATGATTGTGATTGTATAAGTGCGATTGTATGATTGCGATTTTATGATTGTTATTGTATGATTGTTATTGTGTGAATGCCATTGTATGATTGTGATTGTATGATTGTGACTGTATGATTCTGATTGTATGATTGTGATTGTATTATTGTGATTGTATGATTGTGATTGTATGGTTGTGATTGTATGATTGTAATTGTATGATTGTGGTCGTATGACTGTGATTGTATGATTGTGATTGTATGATTGTGATTGTATGATTGTGATTGTATGGTTGTGATTGTATGATTGTGACTGTATTATTGTGATTGTATGATTGTGATTGTATGATTGTTTCCGGGAGATTGTATTTATATGATTGCGTTTGTATGATTGTGATTGAATGATTGTGATTGTATGATTCTGATTTTATGAGTGTGAGTGTATGATTGCGATAGCATGAATGTTATTGCATGATGGCGATTACAGGATTGTGATTGTATGATGGTGATTGTATGACTGTGACTGTATTATTGTGATTGTATGATTGTGATTGTATGATGGTGATGGTATGATTATGATTGTACGATTGTTTTTGTTTGATGGCGATTGTATGATTGTGATTGTATGATTGTGATTGTATTATTGTGATTGTATGATTGTGATTGTATGATTGTGATTGAATGACTGCTTTTGAATGATTGTCATTGTAATATTGTGACTGTATGATTGTGATTGTATGATTGTGATTGTATGACTCTGATTGTATGATTGTGATTGTATGATTGGGATTGTATGATTGTGATTGTATGATTGTGATTGTATGATTGAGATTGTATGATAGTGATTGTATTATTGTGATTGTATGATTGTGATTGTATGATTGTGATTGTATGATTGTGATTGTATGATTGTGAATGTATGATTGTGATTGTATGATTGTGATTGTATGATTGTTTTTGTATGACTGTGATTGTATAGTAGTAATTGTATGATTGTCATCGTATGATTGTGATTGTATGATTGTTTTCGTATGATTGTGATTGTATAGTAGTAATTGTATGATTGTCTTCGTATGATTGTGATCGTATGATTGTGATGGTATGATTGTGATTGTGTCATTGTGATTGAATGATTGTGAGTGTATGATTGTGATTGTATGATTGTGATTGTATGATTGTGATTGAATGATTGTTTTTGTATGAATGTGATTGTATGATTGTGATTGTATGATTGCGTCCGTATGATTGTGATCGTAAGATTGTGGTTGTATAATTATGGTTCTATTATTGTGATTGTATGATTGCTCTTGCATGATTATGATCGTATGATTGTAATTGCATGATTGTGATTGTATGATTGTGATTGTATGATTGCGATCGTATGACTGTGATTGTTTGATTGCGCTTGTATGATTGTGATTATATGATTGTGATTGTATGATTGTGATTGTATGATTGTGATTGTATGATTGTGATTGTATGATTGTGATTGTATGATTGTGATTGTATGATTGTGATTGGTTGATTGTGATTGTATGATTGTGATTGTATGATTGTGATTGTATGATTGTGAATGTATGATTGTGATTGTATGATTGTGATTGTATGATTGTGATTGTATGATTGTTTTTGTATGATTGTGATTGTATAGTAGTAATTGTATGGTTGTCATCGTATGATTGTGATTGTATGAATGTGATTGTATGATTGTGATTGTATAATTGTGATTGTATGATTGTGATTGTATGATTGTGATTGTATGATTGTGATTGTATGATTGGGATGGTATGATTGTGATTGTATGATCGAAATTGCATGATTGTGATTGTATGATTGTGATCGTATGCTTGTGATTATATGATTGTGATTGTATGATTGCGATAGTATGATTGTGATTGTATGATTCTGATTGTATGATTGTGATTGTATGATTGTGATTGTTTGATTGCGATTGTATGATTGTGATTTTATGATTGTGATTTTATGATTGTGATTGTATGATTGTGATTGTATGATTGTGATTGTATGATTGTGATTGTATGATTGTGATTGTAAGATTGCGTGTGTATGATTGCGATTGTATGATTGTGATTGTATGATTGTGATTGTATGATTGTGTTTGTATGATTGCGATTGTATGATTGTGATTGTATGATTGTGATTGCATGATTGTGATGGTATGATTGTGATGGTATGATTGTGATTGTATGATTTTGATTGTATGATTGTGATTGTATGATTGTGATTGTATGATTGTGATTGTATGATTGTTTTTGTATGATTGTTTTTGTATGATTGTGATTGTATAGTAGTAATTGTATGATTGTGATCGTATGATTGTCATTGTATGATTGTGATTGTATCATTGTGATTGAATGATTGTGAGTGTATGATTGTGATTGTATGATTGGGATGGTATGATTGTGATTGTATGATTGTGATTGTATGATTGTGATTGTATCATTGTTTTTGTATGATTGTGATTTTATGATTGCGATTGTGTGATTGTGATTGTATGATTGTGATTGTATGATTGTGATTGTATGATTGGGATGGTATGATTGTGATTGTATGATTGTGATTGTATGATTGTGATTATATGATTGGGATGGTATGATTGTGATTGTATGATCGAAATTGCATGATTGTCATTGTATGATTGTGATCGTATGCTTGTGATTATATGATTGTGATTGTATGATTGCGATAGTATGATTGTGATTGTATGATTGTGATTGTATGATTGTGATTGTATGATTGTGATTGTTTGATTGCGATTGTATGATTGTGATTGTATGATTGTGATTTTATGATTGTGATTGTATGATTGTGATTGTATGATTGTGATTGTATGATTGTGATTGTATGATTGGGATGGTATGATTGTGATTGTATGATTGTGATTGTATGATTGTGATTGTATGATTGTGATTGTATGATTGTGAATGTATGATTGTGATTGTATGATTGTGATTGTATGACTGTGATTGTATGATTGTTTTTGTATGATTGTGATTGTATAGTAGTAATTGTATGATTGTCTTCGTATGATTGTGATCGTATGATTGTGATTGTATGATTGTGATTGTATGATTGTGATTGTATGATTGTGATTGTATGATTGTGATTGTATCATTGTTTTTGTATGATTGTGATTGTATGATTGCGATTGTGTGATTGTGATTGTATGATTGTGATTGTATAATTGTGATAGTATGATTGTTTTTGTATGAATGTGATTGTATGATTGTGATTGTATGATTGTGTCCGTATGATTGTGATCGTAAGATTGTGGTTGTATAATTATGGTTCTATTATTGTGATTGTATGATTGCTCTTGTATGATTATGATCGTATGATTGTAATTGCATGATTGTGATTGTATGATTGTGATTGTATGATTGTGATTTTATGATTGTGATTGTATGATTGCGATAGTATGATTGCGATTGTATGATTGTGATTGTATGATTGTGATTGTATGATTGTGATTGTTTGATTGCGATTGTATGATTGTGATTCTATGATTGTGATTTTATGATTGTGATTGTATGATTGTGATTGTATGATTGTGATTGTATGATTGTGATTGTATGATTGTGATTGTAAGATTGCGTGTGTATGATTGCGATTGTATGATTGTGATTGTATGATTGTGATTGTATGATTGTGTTTGTATGATTGCGATTGTATGATTGTGATTGTATGATTGTGATTGCATGATTGTGATTGTATGATTGTGATTGTATGATTTTGATTGTATGATTGTGATTGTATGATTGTTTTTGTATGATTGTTTTTGTATGATTGTGATTGTATAGTAGTAATTGTATGATTGTGATCGTATGATTGTCATTGTATGATTGTGATTGTATCATTGTGATTGAATGATTGTGAGTGTATGATTGCGATTGTATGATTGCGATCGTATGACTGTGATTGTTTGATTGCGATTGTATGATTGTGATTGTATGATTGTGATTGTATGATTGTGATTGTATGATTGTGATTGTATGATTGTGATTGTATGATTGTGATTGTATGATTGTGATTGTATGATTGTGATTGTATGATTGTTTTTGTATGATTGTGATTGTATAGTAGTAATTGTATGATTGTCATCGTATGATTGTGATTGTATGAATGTGATTGTATGATTGGGATGGTATGATTGTGATTGTATGATCGAAATTGCATGATTGTGATTGTATGATTGTGATCGTATGCTTGTGATTATATGATTGTGATTGTATGATTGCGATAGTATGACTGTGATTGTATGATTCTGATTGTATGATTGTGATTGTATGATTGTGATTGTTTGATTGCGATTGTATGATTGTGATTGTATGATTGTGATTTTATGATTGTGATTGTATGATTGTGATTGTATGATTGTGATTGTATGATTGTGATTGTATGATTGTGATTGTATGATTGTGATTGTATGATTGTGATTGTATGATTGTGATTGTATGATTGTTGTTGTATGAATGCCATTGTATGATTGCGATTTTATGATTGTGATTGTATGGTTGTTGTTGTATGAATGCCATTGTATGATTGTGATTGTATGATTGTGATTGTATAATTGTGATTGTAGGACTGTGACAGTATGTTTGTGATTGTATGATTGTGATTGAATGATTGTGATTGTGTGATTGTGATTGTATGATTGTGATTGTAGGATTGTGATTGTATGATCGTGATTGTGTGATTGTGATTCTGAGATTGTAATTGTATGGTTGTGATCGTATGACAGTGATTGTATGATTGTGATTGTATGATTGTGATTGTATGATTGTGATTGTATGATTGTGATTGTATGATTGTGATTGTATGATTGTGATTGTATGAGTTTGATTGTATGATTGTGACTGTATGAGTGTGATTGTATGATTGTAATAGTATGATTGTGATTGTATGATTGTGATTGTATCAATGTTTTTGGGAGATTGTATTTATATGATAGCGATTGTATGATTGTAATTGTATGACTGTGGTAGTATGATTGTAATTGTATGATTATGATTGTATGATTGTGACTATATTATTGCGATTGTATGATTGTGATTGAATGATTGTGATTGTATGATTGTGATTGTATGATTGTGATTGTATAAGCGCCATTGTATGATTGCGATTTTATGATTGTGATTGTATGATTGTCATTGTATGAATGCCATTGTATGATTGTGATTGTATAAGTGCGATTGTATGATTGTGTCCGTATGATTGTGTCCGTATGATTGTGATCGTAAGATTGTGGTTGTATAATTATGGTTCTATTATTGTGATTGTATGATTGCTCTTGTATGATTATGATCGTATGATTGTAATTGCATGATTGTGATTGTATGATTGTGATTGTATGATTGTGATTGTATGATTGTG
This sequence comes from Megachile rotundata, assembly GCF_050947335.1. NCBI lineage: Eukaryota > Metazoa > Arthropoda > Insecta > Hymenoptera > Megachilidae > Megachile > Megachile rotundata. Next base: position 444,553 of record NW_027473324.1, read on the forward strand.
ATTGTATGATTGCGATAATATGATTGCGATTGGATGATTGTGATTGTATGATTGTGATTGTATGATTGTGATTGTTTGATTGCGATTGTATGATTGTGATTGTATGATTGTTTTTGTATGATTGTTTTTGTATGATTGTGATTGTATAGTAGTAATTGTATGATTGTGATCGTATGATTGTCATTGTATGATTGTGATTGTATCATTGTGATTGAATGATTTTGAGTGTATGATTGCGATTGTATGATTGCGATCGTATGACTGTGATTGTTTGATTGCGATTGTATGATTGTGATTGTATGATTGTGATTGTATGATTGTGATTGTATGATTGTGATTGTATGATTGTGATTGTATGATTGTGATTGTATGATTGTGATTGTATGATTGTGATTGTATGATTGTGATTGTATGATTGTGAATGTATGATTGTGATTGTATGATTGTGATTGTATGATTGTGATTGTATGATTGTTTTTGTATGATTGTGATTGTATAGTAGTAATTGTATGATTGTCATCGTATGATTGTGATTGTATGAATGTGATTGTATGATTGTGATTGTATGATTGTGATTGTATGATTGTGATTGTATGATTGTGATTGTATGATTGAGATTGTATGATTGTGATTATATTATTGTGATTGTATGATTGTGATTGTATGATTGTGATTGTATGATTGTGATTGTATGATTGTGATTGTATCATTGTTTTTGTATGATTGTGATTGTATGATTGCGATTGTGTGATTGTGATTGTATGATTGTGATTGTATGATTGTGATTGTATGATTGGGATGGTATGATTGTGATTGTATGATTGTGATTGTATGATTGTGATTGTATGATTGGGATGGTATGATTGTGATTGTATGATCGAAATTGCATGATTGTGATTGTATGATTGTGATCGTATGCTTGTGATTATATGATTGTGATTGTATGATTGCGATAGTATGACTGTGATTGTATGATTCTGATTGTATGATTGTGATTGTATGATTGTGATTGTTTGATTGCGATTGTATGATTGTGATTGTATGATTGTGATTTTATGATTGTGATTGTATGATTGTGATTGTATGATTGTGATTGTATGATTGTGATTGTATGATTGTGATTGTATGATGGTGATTGTATGATTGTGATTGTATGATTGTGATTGTATGATTGTTGTTGTATGAATGCCATTGTATGATTGCGATTTTATGATTGTGATTGTATGGTTGTTGTTGTATGAATGCCATTGTATGATTGTGATTGTATGATTGTGATTGTATAATTGTGATTGTAGGACTGTGACAGTATGTTTGTGATTGTATGATTGTGATTGAATGATTGTGATTGTGTGATTGTGATTGTATGATTGTGATTGTAGGATTGTGATTGTATGATCGTGATTGTGTGATTGTGATTCTGAGATTGTAATTGTATGCTTGTGATCGTATGACAGTGATTGTATGATTGTGATTGTATGATTGTGATTGTATGATTGTGATTGTATGATTGTGATTGTATGATTGTTTTTGTTTGATGGCGATTGTATGATTGTGATTGTATGATTGTGATTGTATTATTGTGATTGTATGATTGTGATTGTATGATTGTGATTGAATGACTGCTTTTGAATGATTGTCATTGTAATATTGTGACTGTATGATTGTGATTGTATGATTGTGATTGTATGACTCTGATTGTATGATTGTGATTGTATGATTGGGATTGTATGATTGTGATTGTATGATTGTGATTGTATGATTGAGATTGTATGATAGTGATTGTATTATTGTGATTGTATGATTGTGATTGTATGATTGTGATTGTATGATTGTGAATGTATGATTGTGATTGTATGATTGTGATTGTATGATTGTTTTCGTATGACTGTGATTGTATAGTAGTAATTGTATGATTGTCATCGTATGATTGTGATTGTATGATTGTTTTCGTATGATTGTGATTGTATAGTAGTAATTGTATGATTGTCTTCGTATGATTGTGATCGTATGATTGTGATGGTATGATTGTGATTGTGTCATTGTGATTGAATGATTGTGAGTGTATGATTGTGATTGTATGATTGTGATTGTATGATTGTGATTGAATGATTGTTTTTGTATGAATGTGATTGTATGATTGTGATTGTATGATTGCGTCCGTATGATTGTGATCGTAAGATTGTGGTTGTATAATTATGGTTCTATTATTGTGATTGTATGATTGCTCTTGCATGATTATGATCGTATGATTGTAATTGCATGATTGTGATTGTATGATTGTGATTGTATGATTGCGATCGTATGACTGTGATTGTTTGATTGCGCTTGTATGATTGTGATTATATGATTGTGATTGTATGATTGTGATTGTATGATTGTGATTGTATGATTGTGATTGTATGATTGTGATTGTATGATTGTGATTGTATGATTGTGATTGTATGATTGTGATTGTATGATTGTGATTGTATGATTGTGTTTGTATGATTGTGAATGTATGATTGTGATTGTATGATTGTGATTGTATGATTGTGATTGTATGATTGTTTTTGTACGATTGTGATTGTATAGTAGTAATTGTATGGTTGTCATCGTATGATTGTGATTGTATGAATGTGATTGTATGATTGTGATTGTATGATTGTGATTGTATGATTGTGATTGTATGATTGTGATTGTATGATTGTGATTGTATGATTGAGATTGTATGATTGTGATTGTATTATTGTGATTGTATGTTTGTGATTGTATGATTGTGATTGTATGATTGTGAATGTATGATTGTGATTGTATGATTGTGATTGTATGACTGTGATTGTATGATTGTGATTGTATGATTGTGATTGTATGATTGTTTTTGTATGATTGTGATTGTATAGTAGTAATTGTATGGTTGTCATCGTATGATTGTGATTGTATGAATGTGATTGTATGAATGTGATTGTATGATTGTGATTGTATAATTGTGATTGTATGATTGTGATTGTATGATTGTGATTGTAAGATTGCGTGTGTATGATTGCGATTGTATGATTGTGATTGTATGATTGTGATTGTATGATTGTGTTTGTATGATTGCGATTGTATGATTGTGATTGTATGATTGTGATTGCATGATTGTGATGGTATGATTGTGATGGTATGATTGTGATTGTATGATTTTGATTGTATGATTGTGATTGTATGATTGTGATTGTATGATTGTGATTGTATGATTGTTTTTGTATGATTGTTTTTGTATGATTGTGATTGTATAGTAGTAATTGTATGATTGTGATCGTATGATTGTCATTGTATGATTGTGATTGTATCATTGTGATTGAATGATTGTGAGTGTATGATTGTGATTGTATGATTGGGATGGTATGATTGTGATTGTATGATTGTGATTGTATGATTGTGATTGTATGATTGTGATTGTATGATTGTGAATGTATGATTGTGATTGTATGATTGTGATTGTATGACTGTGATTGTATGATTGTTTTTGTATGATTGTGATTGTATAGTAGTAATTGTATGATTGTCTTCGTATGATTGTGATCGTATGATTGTGATTGTATGATTGTGATTGTATGATTGTGATTGTATCATTGTTTTTGTATGATTGTGATTTTATGATTGCGATTGTGTGATTGTGATTGTATGGTTGTGATTGTATGATTGTGATTGTATGATTGGGATGGTATGATTGTGATTGTATGATTGTGATTGTATGATTGTGATTATATGATTGGGATGGTATGATTGTGATTGTATGATCGAAATTGCATGATTGTCATTGTATGATTGTGATCGTATGCTTGTGATTATATGATTGTGATTGTATGATTGCGATAGTATGATTGTGATTGTATGATTGTGATTGTATGATTGTGATTGTATGATTGTGATTGTTTGATTGCTATTGTATGATTGTGATTGTATGATTGTGATTTTATGATTGTGATTGTATGATTGTGATTGTATGATTGTGATTGTATGATTGTGATTGTATGATTGTGATTGTATGATTGTGATTGTATGATTGTGATTGTATGATTGTGATTGTATGATTGAGATTGTATGATTGTGATTGTATTATTGTGATTGTATGATTGTGATTGTATGATTGTGATTGTATGATTGTGAATGTATGATTGCGATTGTATTATTGTGATTGTATGACTGTGATTGTATGATTGTTTTTGTATGATTGTGATTGTATAGTAGTAATTGTATGATTGTCTTCGTATGATTGTGATCGTATGATTGTGATTGTATGATTGTGATTGTATGATTGTGATTGTATGATTGTGATTGTATGATTGTGATTGTATGATTGTGATTGTATCATTGTTTTTGTATGATTGTGATTGTATGATTGCGATTGTGTGATTGTGATTGTATGATTGTGATTGTATAATTGTGATAGTATGATTGTTTTTGTATGAATGTGATTGTATGATTGTGATTGTATGATTGTGTCCGTATGATTGTGATCGTAAGATTGTGGTTGTATAATTATGGTTCTATTATTGTGATTGTATGATTGCTCTTGTATGATTATGATCGTATGATTGTAATTGCATGATTGTGATTGTATGATTGTGATTGTATGATTGTGATTTTATGATTGTGATTGTATGATTGCGATAGTATGATTGCGATTGTATGATTGTGATTGTATGATTATGATTGTATGATTGTGATTGTTTGATTGCGATTGTATGATTGTGATTCTATGATTGTGATTTTATGATTGTGATTGTATGATTGTGATTGTATGATTGTGATTGTATGATTGTGATTGTAAGATTGCGTGTGTATGATTGCGATTGTATGATTGTGATTGTATGATTGTGATTGTATGATTGTGTTTGTATGATTGCGATTGTATGATTGTGATTGTATGATTGTGATTGCATGATTGTGATTGTATGATTGTGATTGTATGATTTTGATTGTATGATTGTGATTGTATGATTGTTTTTGTATGATTGTTTTTGTATGATTGTGATTGTATAGTAGTAATTGTATGATTGTGATCGTATGATTGTCATTGTATGATTGTGATTGTATCATTGTGATTGAATGATTGTGAGTGTATGATTGCGATTGTATGATTGCGATCGTATGACTGTGATTGTTTGATTGCGATTGTATGATTGTGATTGTATGATTGTGATTGTATGATTGTGATTGTATGATTGTGATTGTATGATTGTGATTGTATGATTGTGATTGTATGATTGTGATTGTATGATTGTGATTGTATGATTGTGAATGTATGATTGTGATTGTATGATTGTGATTGTATGATTGTGATTGTATGATTGTGATTGTATGATTGTTTTTGTATGATTGGGATTGTATAGTAGTAATTGTATGATTGTCATCGTATGATTGTGATTGTATGAATGTGATTGTATGATTGTGATTGTATGATTGTGATTGTATGATTGAGATTGTATGATTGTGATTATATTATTGTGATTGTATGGTTGTGATTGTATGATTGTGATTGTATGATTGTGAATGTATGATTGTGATTGTATGATTGTGATTGTATGATTGTGATTATATTATTGTGATTGTATGGTTGTGATTGTATGATTGTGATTGTATGATTGTGAATGTATGATTGTGATTGTATGATTGTGATTGTATGACTGTGATTGTATGATTGTTTTTGTATGATTGTGATTGTATAGTAGTAATTGTATGATTGTCTTCGTATGATTGTGATCGTATGATTGTGATTGTATGATTGTGATTGTATGATTGTGATTGTATGATTGTGATTGTATGATTGTGATTGTATCATTGTGATTGTATGATTGTGAATGTATGATTGCGATTGTATGATTGCGATCGTATGACTGTGATTGTTTGATTGCGATTGTATGATTGTGATTGTATGATTGTGATTGTATGATTGTGATTGTATGATTGTGATTGTATGATTGTGATTGTATGATTGTGATTGTATGATTGTGATTGTATGATTGTGATTGTATGATTGTGAATGTATGATTGTGATTGTATGATTGTGATTGTATGATTGTGATTGTATGATTGTTTTTGTATGATTGTGATTGTATAGTAGTAATTGTATGATTGTCATCGTATGATTGTGATTGTATGATTGTTTTTGTATGATTGTGATTGTATAGTAGTAATTGTATGATTGTCATCGTATGATTGTGATTGTATGAATGTGATTGTATGATTGTGATTGTATGATTGTGATTGTATGATTGTGATTGTATGATTGTGATTGTATGATTGAGATTGTATGATTGTGATTATATTATTGTGATTGTATGGTTGTGATTGTATGATTGTGATTGTATGATTGTGAATGTATGATTGTGATTGTATGATTGTGATTGTATGACTGTGATTGTATGATTGTTTTTGTATGATTGTGATTGTATAGTAGTAATTGTATGATTGTCTTCGTATGATTGTGATCGTATGATTGTGATTGTATGATTGTGATTGTATGATTGTGATTGTATGATTGTGATTGTATGATTGTGATTGTATGATTGTGATTGTATCATTGTTTTTGTATGATTGTGATTGTATGATTGCGATTGTGTGATTGTGATTGTATGATTGTGATTGTATGATTGTGATTGTATGATTGGGATGGTATGATTGTGATTGTATGATTGTGATTGTATGATTGTGATTGTATGATTGGGATGGTATGATTGTGATTGTATGATCGAAATTGCATGATGGTGATTGTATGATTGTGATCGTATGCTTGTGATTATATGATTGTGATTGTATGATTGCGATAGTATGACTGTGATTGTATGATTCTGATTGTATGATTGTGATTGTATGATTGTGATTGTTTGATTGCGATTGTATGATTGTGATTGTATGATTGTGATTTTATGATTGTGATTGTATGATTGTGATTGTATGATTGTGATTGTATGATTGTGATTGTATGATTGTGATTGTATGATTGCGATTGTATCATTGTGATTGAATGATTGTGATTGTATGATTGTGATTGTATGATTGTGATTGTATGATTGTGATTGTATGAGTGCGATTGTGTGATTGCGATTTTATGATTGTGATTGTATGATTGTTGTTGTATGAATGCCATTGTATGATTGCGATTTTATGATTGTGATTGTATGATTGTTGTTGTATGAATGCCATTGTATGATTGTGATTGTATGATTGTGATTGTATAATTGTGATTGTAGGACTGTGACAGTATGTTTGTGATTGTATGATTGTGGTTGAATGATTGTGATTGTGTGATTGTGATTGTATGGTTGTGATTGTAGGATTGTGATTGTATGATCGTGATTGTGTGATTGTGATTCTGAGATTGTAATTGTATGGTTGTGATCGTATGACAGTGATTGTATGATTGTGATTGTATGATTGTGATTGTATGATTGTGATTGTATGATTGTGATTGTATGAGTTTGATTGTATGATTGTGACTGTATGAGTGTGATTGTATGATTGTAATAGTATGATTGTGATTGTATGATTGTGATTGTATCAATGTTTTTGGGAGATTGTATTTATATGATAGCGATTGTATGATTGTAATTGTATGACTGTGGTAGTATGGTTGTAATTGTATGATTATGATTGTATGATTGTGACTATATTATTGCGATTGTATGATTGTGATTGAATGATTGTGATTGTATGATTGTGATTGTATGATTGTGATTGTATAAGCGCCATTGTATGATTGCGATTTTATGATTGTGATTGTATGATTGTCATTGTATGAATGCCATTGTATGATTGTGATTGTATAAGTGCGATTGTATGATTGCGATTTTATGATTGTTATTGTATGATTGTTATTGTGTGAATGCCATTGTATGATTGTGATTGTATGATTGTGATTGTATGATTCTGATTGCATGATTGTGATTGTATTATTGTGATTGTATGATTGCGATTGTATGGTTGTGATTGTATGATTGTAATTGTATGATTGTGGTCGTATGACTGTGATTGTATGATTGTGATTGTATGGTTGTGATTGTATGATTGTGATTGTATGGTTGTGATTGTATGATTGTGACTGTATTATTGTGATTGTATGATTGTGATTGTATGATTGTTTCCGGGAGATTGTATTTATATGATTGCGTTTGTATGATTGTGATTGAATGATTGTGATTGTATGATTCTGATTTTATGAGTGCGAGTGTATGATTGCGATAGCATGAATGTTATTGCATGATGGCGATTACAGGATTGTGATTGTATGATGGTGATTGTATGACTGTGACTGTATTATTGTGATTGTATGATTGTGATTGTATGATGGTGATGGTATGATTATGATTGTACGATTGTTTTTGTTTGATGGCGATTGTATGATTGTGATTGTATGATTGTGATTGTATTATTGTGATTGTATGATTGTGATTGTATGATTGTGATTGAATGACTGCTTTTGAATGATTGTCATTGTAATATTGTGACTGTATGATTGTGATTGTATGATTGTGATTGTATGACTCTGATTGTATGATTGTGATTGTATGATTGTGATTGTATGATTGGGATTGTATGATTGTGATTGTATGATTGTGATTGTATGATTGAGATTGTATGATAGTGATTGTATTGTTGTGATTGTATGATTGTGATTGTATGATTGTGATTGTATGATTGTGAATGTATGATTGTGATTGTATGATTGCTCTTGTATGATTATGATCGTATGATTGTAATTGCATGACTGTGATTGTATGATTGTGATTGTATGATTGCGATCGTATGACTGTGATTGTTTGATTGCGATTGTATGATTGTGATTATATGATTGTGATTGTATGATTGTGATTGTATGATTGTGAATGTATGATTGTGATTGTATGATTGTGATTGTATGATTGTGATTGTATGATTGTTTTTGTATGATTGTGATTGTATAGTAGTAATTGTATGGTTGTCATCGTATGATTGTGATTGTATGAATGTGATTGTATGATTGTGATTGTATGATTGTGATTGCATGATTGTGATTGTATGATTGTGATTGTATGATTGAGATTGTATGATTGTGATTGTATTATTGTGATTGTATGTTTGTGATTGTATGTTTGTGATTTTATGATTGTGATTGTATGATTGTTATTGTATGATTGGGATGGTATGATTGTGATTGTATGATCGAAATTGCATGATTGTGATTGTATGATTGTGATCGTATGCTTGTGATTATATGATTGTGATTGTATGATTGCGATAGTATGATTGTGATTGTATGATTCTGATTGTATGATTGTGATTGTATGATTGTGATTGTTTGATTGCGATTGTATGATTGTGATTGTATGATTGTGATTTTATGATTGTGATTGTATGATTGTGATTGTATGATTGTGTTTGTATGATTGTGATTGTAAGATTGCGTGTGTATGATTGCGATTGTACGATTGTGATTGTATGATTGTGATTGTATGATTGTGTTTGTATGATTGCGATTGTATGATTGTGATTGTATGATTGTGATTGCATGATTGTGATGGTATGATTGTGATTGTATGATTTTGATTGTATGATTGTGATTGTATGATTGTGATTGTATGATTGTGATTGTATGATTGTTTTTGTATGATTGTTTTTGTATGATTGTGATTGTATAGTAGTAATTGTATGATTGTGATCGTATGATTGTCATTGTATGATTGTGATTGTATCATTGTGATTGAATGATTGTGAGTGTATGATTGCGATTGTATGATTGCGATCGTATGGTTGTGATTGTTTGATTGCGATTGTATGATTGTGATTGTATGATTGTGATTGTATGATTGTGATTGTATGATTGTGATTGTATGATTGTAATTGTATGGTTGTGATTGTATGATTGTGATTGTATGATTGTGATTGTAAGATGGCGCGTGTATGATTGAGAATGTATGATTGTGATGGTATGATTGTGATTGTATGATTGTGATTGTATGATTGTGATTGTATGATTGTGATTGTGTGATTGGGATGGTATGATTGTGATTGTATGATCGAAATTGCATGATTGTCATTGTATGATTGTGATCGTATGCTTGTGATTATATGATTGTGATTGTATGATTGCGATAGTATGATTGTGATTGTATGATTGTGATTGTATGATTGTGATTGTATGATTGTGATTGTATGATTGTGATTGTTGGATTGCGATTGTATGATTGTGATTGTATGATTGTGATTTTATGATTGTGATTGTATGATTGTGATTGTATGATTGTGATTGTATGATTGTGATTGTATGATTGTGATTGTATGATTGTGATTGTATGATTGTGATTGTATGATTGAGATTGTATGATTGTGATTGTATTATTGTTATTGTATGATTGTGATTGTATGATTGTGATTGTATGATTGTGAATGTATGATTGCGATTGTATTATTGTGATTGTATGACTGTGATTGTATGATTGTTTTTGTATGATTGTGATTGTATAGTAGTAATTGTATGATTGTCTTCGTATGATTGTGATCGTATGATTGTGATTGTATGATTGTGATTGTATGATTGTGATTGTATGATTGTGATTGTATCATTGTTTTTGTATGATTGTGATTGTATGATTGCGATTGTGTGATTGTGATTGTATGATTGTGATTGTATGATTGTGATAGTATGATTGTTTTTGTATGAATGTGATTGTATGATTGTGATTGTATGATTGTGTCCGTATGATTGTGATCGTAAGATTGTGGTTGTATAATTATGGTTCTATTATTGTGATTGTATGATTGCTCTTGTATGATTATGATCGTATGATTGTAATTGCATGATTGTGATTGTATGATTGTGATTGTATGATTGTGATTGTATGATTGTGATTGTATGATTGCGATAGTATGATTGCGATTGTATGATTGTGATTGTATGATTGTGATTGTATGATTGTGATTGTTTGATTGCGATTGTATGATTGTGATTGTATGATTGTTTTTGTATGATTGTTTTTGTATGATTGTGATTGTATAGTAGTAATTGTATGATTGTGATCGTATGATTGTCATTGTATGATTGTGATTGTATCATTGTGATTGAATGATTGTGAGTGTATGATTGCGATTGTATGATTGCGATCGTATGACTGTGATTGTTTGATTGCGATTGTATGATTGTGATTGTATGATTGTGATTGTATGATTGTGATTGTATGATTGTGATTGTATGATTGTGATTGTATGATTGTGATTGTATGATTGTGATTGTATGATTGTGATTGTATGAATGTGATTGTATGATTGTGATTGTATGATTGTGATTGTATGATTGTGATTGTATGATTGTGATTGTATGATTGAGATTGTATGATTGTGATTATATTATTGTGATTGTATGATTGTGATTGTATGATTGTGATTGTATGATTGTGATTGTATGATTGTGATTGTATCATTGTTTTTGTATGATTGTGATTGTATGATTGCGATTGTGTGATTGTGATTGTATGATTGTGATTGTATGATTGTGATTGTATGATTGGGATGGTATGATTGTGATTGTATGATTGTGATTGTATGATTGTGATTGTATGATTGGGATGGTATGATTGTGATTGTATGATCGAAATTGCATGATTGTGATTGTATGATTGTGATCGTATGCTTGTGATTATATGATTGTGATTGTATGTTTGCGATAGTATGACTGTGATTGTATGATTCTGATTGTATGATTGTGATTGTATGATTGTGATTGTTTGATTGCGATTGTATGATTGTGATTGTATGATTGTGATTTTATGATTGTGATTGTATGATTGTGATTGTATGATTGTGATTGTATGTTTGTGATTGTATGATTGTGATTGTATGATTGTGATTGTATGATTGTGATTGTATGATTGTGATTGTATGATTGTTGTTGTATGAATGCCATTGTATGATTGCGATTTTATGATTGTGATTGTATGGTTGTTGTTGTATGAATGCCATTGTATGATTGTGATTGTATGATTGTGATTGTATAATTGTGATTGTAGGACTGTGACAGTATGTTTGTGATTGTATGATTGTGATTGAATGATTGTGATTGTGTGATTGTGATTGTATGATTGTGATTGTAGGATTGTGATTGTATGATCGTGATTGTGTGATTGTGATTCTGAGATTGTAATTGTATGGTTGTGATCGTATGACAGTGATTGTATGATTGTGATTGTATGATTGTGATTGTATGATTGTGATTGTATGATTGTGATTGTATGATTGTGATTGTATGAGTTTGATTGTATGATTGTGACTGTATGAGTGTGATTGTATGATTGTAATAGTATGATTGTGATTGTATGATTGTGATTGTATCAATGTTTTTGGGAGATTGTATTTATATGATAGCGATTGTATGATTGTAATTGTATGACTGTGGTAGTATGATTGTAATTGTATGATTATGATTGTATGATTGTGACTATATTATTGCGATTGTATGATTGTGATTGAATGATTGTGATTGTATGATTGTGATTGTATGATTGTCATTGTATGAATGCCATTGTATGATTGTGATTGTATAAGTGCGATTGTATGATTGCGATTTTATGATTGTTATTGTATGATTGTTATTGTGTGAATGCCATTGTATGATTGTGATTGTATGATTGTGACTGTATGATTCTGATTGTATGATTGTGATTGTATTATTGTGATTGTATGATTGTGATTGTATGGTTGTGATTGTATGATTGTAATTGTATGATTGTGGTCGTATGACTGTGATTGTATGATTGTGATTGTATGATTGTGATTGTATGATTGTGATTGTATGGTTGTGATTGTATGATTGTGACTGTATTATTGTGATTGTATGATTGTGATTGTATGATTGTTTCCGGGAGATTGTATTTATATGATTGCGTTTGTATGATTGTGATTGAATGATTGTGATTGTATGATTCTGATTTTATGAGTGTGAGTGTATGATTGCGATAGCATGAATGTTATTGCATGATGGCGATTACAGGATTGTGATTGTATGATGGTGTTTGTATGACTGTGACTGTATTATTGTGATTGTATGATTGTGATTGTATGATGGTGATGGTATGATTATGATTGTACGATTGTTTTTGTTTGATGGCGATTGTATGATTGTGATTGTATGATTGTGATTGTATTATTGTGATTGTATGATTGTGATTGTATGATTGTGATTGAATGACTGCTTTTGAATGATTGTCATTGTAATATTGTGACTGTATGATTGTGATTGTATGATTGTGACTGTATGACTCTGATTGTATGATTGTGATTGTATGATTGGGATTGGATGATTGTGATTGTATGATTGTGATTGTATGATTGAGATTGTATGATAGTGATTGTATTATTGTGATTGTATGATTGTGATTGTATGATTGTGATTGTATGATTGTGAATGTATGATTGTGATTGTATGATTGTGATTGTATGATTGTTTTTGTATGACTGTGATTGTATAGTAGTAATTGTATGATTGTCATCGTATGATTGTGATTGTATGATTGTTTTCGTATGATTGTGATTGTATAGTAGTAATTGTATGATTGTCTTCGAATGATTGTGATCGTATGATTGTGATGGTATGATTGTGATTGTATCATTGTGATTGAATGATTGTGAGTGTATGATTGTGATTGTATGATTGTGATTGTATGATTGTGATTGAATGATTGTTTTTGTATGAATGTGATTGTATGATTGTGATTGTATGATTGCGTCCGTATGATTGTGATCGTAAGATTGTGGTTGTATAATTATGGTTCTATTATTGTGATTGTATGATTGCTCTTGTATGATTATGATCGTATGATTGTAATTGCATGATTGTGATTGTATGATTGTGATTGTATGATTGCGATCGTATGACTGTGATTGTTTGATTGCGATTGTATGATTGTGATTATATGATTGTGATTGTATGATTGTGATTGTATGATTGTGATTGTATGATTGTGAATGTATGATTGTGATTGTATGATTGTGATTGTATGATTGTGATTGTATGATTGTTTTTGTATGATTGTGATTGTATAGTAGTAATTGTATGATTGTCATCGTATGATTGTGATTGTATGATTGTTTTTGTATGATTGTGATTGTATAGTAGTAATTGTATGATTGTCATCGTATGATTGTGATTGTATGAATGTGATTGTATGATTGTGATTGTATGATTGTGATTGTATGATTGTGATTGTATGATTGTGATTGTATGATTGTGATTGTATGATTGAGATTGTATGATTGTGATTATATTATTGTGATTGTATGGTTGTGATTGTATGATTGTGATTGTATGATTGTGAATGTATGATTGTGATTGTATGATTGTGATTGTATGACTGTGATTGTATGATTGTTTTTGTATGATTGTGATTGTATAGTAGTAATTGTATGATTGTCTTCGTATGATTGTGATCGTATGATTGTGATTGTATGATTGTGATTGTATGATTGTGATTGTATGATTGTGATTGTATGATTGTGATTGTATCATTGTTTTTGTATGATTGTGATTGTATGATTGCGATTGTGTGATTGTGATTGTATGATTGTGATTGTATGATTGTGATTGTATGATTGGGATGGTATGATTGTGATTGTATGATTGTGATTGTATGATTGTGATTGTATGATTGGGATGGTATGATTGTGATTGTATGATCGAAATTGCATGATTGTGATTGTATGATTGTGATCGTATGCTTGTGATTATATGATTGTGATTGTATGATTGCGATAGTATGACTGTGATTGTATGATTCTGATTGTATGATTGTGATTGTATGATTGTGATTGTTTGATTGCGATTGTATGATTGTGATTGTATGATTGTGATTTTATGATTGTGATTGTATGATTGTGATTGTATGATTGTGATTGTATGATTGTGATTGTATGATTGTGATTGTATGATTGCGATTGTATCATTGTGATTGAATGATTGTGATTGTATGATTGTGATTGTATGATTGTGATTGTATGATTGTGATTGTATGAGTGCGATTGTGTGATTGCGATTTTATGATTGTGATTGTATGATTGTTGTTGTATGAATGCCATTGTATGATTGCGATTTTATGATTGTGATTGTATGATTGTTGTTGTATGAATGCCATTGTATGATTGTGATTGTATGATTGTGATTGTATAATTGTGATTGTAGGACTGTGACAGTATGTTTGTGATTGTATGATTGTGGTTGAATGATTGTGATTGTGTGATTGTGATTGTATGGTTGTGATTGTAGGATTGTGATTGTATGATGGTGATTGTGTGATTGTGATTCTGAGATTGTAATTGTATGGTTGTGATCGTATGACAGTGATTGTATGATTGTGATTGTATGATTGTGATTGTATGATTGTGATTGTATGAGTTTGATTGTATGATTGTGACTGTATGAGTGTGATTGTATGATTGTAATAGTATGATTGTGATTGTATGATTGTGATTGTATCAATGTTTTTGGGAGATTGTATTTATATGATAGCGATTGTATGATTGTAATTGTATGACTGTGGTAGTATGGTTGTAATTGTATGATTATGATTGTATGATTGTGACTATATTATTGCGATTGTATGATTGTGATTGAATGATTGTGATTGTATGATTGTGATTGTATGATTGTGATTGTATAAGCGCCATTGTATGATTGCGATTTTATGATTGTGATTGTATGATTGTCATTGTATGAATGCCATTGTATGATTGTGATTGTATAAGTGCGATTGTATGATTGCGATTTTATGATTGTTATTGTATGATTGTTATTGTGTGAATGCCATTGTATGATTGTGATTGTATGATTGTGATTGTATGATTCTGATTGCATGATTGTGTTTGTATTATTGTGATTGTATGATTGCGATTGTATGGTTGTGATTGTATGATTGTAATTGTATGATTGTGGTCGTATGACTGTGATTGTATGATTGTGATTGTATGGTTGTGATTGTATGATTGTGATTGTATGGTTGTGATTGTATGATTGTGACTGTATTATTGTGATTGTATGATTGTGATTGTATGATTGTTTCCGGGAGATTGTATTTATATGATTGCGTTTGTATGATTGTGATTGAATGATTGTGATTGTATGATTCTGATTTTATGAGTGCGAGTGTATGATTGCGATAGCATGAATGTTATTGCATGATGGCGATTACAGGATTGTGATTGTATGATGGTGATTGTATGACTGTGACTGTATTATTGTGATTGTATGATTGTGATTGTATGATGGTGATGGTATGATTATGATTGTACGATTGTTTTTGTTTGATGGCGATTGTATGATTGTGATTGTATGATTGTGATTGTATTATTGTGATTGTATGATTGTGATTGTATGATTGTGATTGAATGACTGCTTTTGAATGATTGTCGTTGTAATATTGTGACTGTATGATTGTGATTGTATGATTGTGATTGTATGACTCTGATTGTATGATTGTGATTGTATGATTGTGATTGTATGATTGGGACTGTATGATTGTGATTGTATGATTGTGATTGTATGATTGAGATTGTATGATAGTGATTGTATTGTTGTGATTGTATGATTGTGATTGTATGATTGTGATTGTATGATTGTGAATGTATGATTGTGATTGTATGATTGTTTTTGTATGAATGTGATTGTATGATTGTGATTGTATGATTGTGTCCGTATGATTGTGATCGTAAGATTGTGGTTGTATAATTATGGTTCTATTATTGTGATTGTATGATTGCTCTTGTATGATTATGATCGTATGATTGTAATTGCATGACTGTGATTGTATGATTGTGATTGTATGATTGCGATCGTATGACTGTGATTGTTTGATTGCGATTGTATGATTGTGATTATATGATTGTGATTGTATGATTGTGATTGTATGATTGTGAATGTATGATTGTGATTGTATGATTGTGATTGTATGATTGTGATTGTATGATTGTTTTTGTATGATTGTGATTGTATAGTAGTAATTGTATGGTTGTCATCGTATGATTGTGATTGTATGAATGTGATTGTATGATTGTGATTGTATGATTGTGATTGCATGATTGTGATTGTATGATTGTGATTGTATGATTGAGATTGTATGATTGTGATTGTATTATTGTGATTGTATGTTTGTGATTGTATGTTTGTGATTTTATGATTGTGATTGTATGATTGTTACTGTATGATTGGGATGGTATGATTGTGATTGTATGATCGAAATTGCATGATTGTGATTGTATGATTGTGATCGTATGCTTGTGATTATATGATTGTGATTGTATGATTGCGATAGTATGATTGTGATTGTATGATTCTGATTGTATGATTGTGATTGTATGATTGTGATTGTTTGATTGCGATTGTATGATTGTGATTGTATGATTGTGATTTTATGATTGTGATTGTATGATTGTGATTGTATGATTGTGATTGTATGATTGTGATTGTAAGATTGCGTGTGTATGATTGCGATTGTATGATTGTGATTGTATGATTGTGATTGTATGATTGTGTTTGTATGATTGCGATTGTATGATTGTGATTGTATGATTGTGATTGCATGATTGTGATGGTATGATTGTGATTGTATGATTTTGATTGTATGATTGTGATTGTATGATTGTGATTGTATGATTGTGATTGTATGATTGTTTTTGTATGATTGTTTTTGTATGATTGTGATTGTATAGTAGTAATTGTATGATTGTGATCGTATGATTGTCATTGTATGATTGTGATTGTATCATTGTGATTGAATGATTGTGAGTGTATGATTGCGATTGTATGATTGCGATCGTATGGTTGTGATTGTTTGATTGCGATTGTATGATTGTGATTGTATGATTGTGATTGTATGATTGTGATTGTATGATTGTGATTGTATGATTGTAATTGTATGGTTGTGATTGTATGATTGTGATTGTATGATTGTGATTGTAAGATGGCGCGTGTATGATTGAGAATGTATGATTGTGATGGTATGATTGTGATTGTATGATTGTGATTGTATGATTGTGATTGTATGATTGTGATTGTGTGATTGGGATGGTATGATTGTGATTGTATGATCGAAATTGCATGATTGTCATTGTATGATTGTGATCGTATGCTTGTGATTATATGATTGTGATTGTATGATTGCGATAGTATGATTGTGATTGTATGATTGTGATTGTATGATTGTGATTGTATGATTGTGATTGTTGGATTGCGATTGTATGATTGTGATTGTATGATTGTGATTTTATGATTGTGATTGTATGATTGTGATTGTATGATTGTGATTGTATGATTGTGATTGTATGATTGTGATTGTATGATTGTGATTGTATGATTGTGATTGTATGATTGAGATTGTATGATTGTGATTGTATTATTGTTATTGTATGATTGTGATTGTATGATTGTGATTGTATGATTGTGAATGTATGATTGCGATTGTATTATTGTGATTGTATGACTGTGATTGTATGATTGTTTTTGTATGATTGTGATTGTATAGTAGTAATTGTATGATTGTCTTCGTATGATTGTGATCGTATGATTGTGATTGTATGATTGTGATTGTATGATTGTGATTGTATGATTGTGATTGTATCATTGTTTTTGTATGATTGTGATTGTATGATTGCGATTGTGTGATTGTGATTGTATGATTGTGATTGTATGATTGTGATAGTATGATTGTTTTTGTATGAATGTGATTGTATGATTGTGATTGTATGATTGTGTCCGTATGATTGTGATCGTAAGATTGTGGTTGTATAATTATGGTTCTATTATTGTGATTGTATGATTGCTCTTGTATGATTATGATCGTATGATTGTAATTGCATGATTGTGATTGTATGATTGTGATTGTATGATTGTGATTGTATGATTGTGATTGTATGATTGCGATAGTATGATTGCGATTGTATGATTGTGATTGTATGATTGTGATTGTATGATTGTGATTGTTTGATTGCGATTGTATGATTGTGATTGTATGATTGTTTTTGTATGATTGTTTTTGTATGATTGTGATTGTATAGTAGTAATTGTATGATTGTGATCGTATGATTGTCATTGTATGATTGTGATTGTATCATTGTGATTGAATGATTGTGAGTGTATGATTGCGATTGTATGATTGCGATCGTATGACTGTGATTGTTTGATTGCGATTGTATGATTGTGATTGTATGATTGTGATTGTATGATTGTGATTGTATGATTGTGATTGTATGATTGTGATTGTATGATTGTGATTGTATGATTGTGATTGTATGATTGTGATTGTATGATTGTGATTGTATGATTGTGATTGTATGATTGTGAATGTATGATTGTGATTGTATGATTGTGATTGTATGATTGTGATTGTATGATTGTGATTGTATGATTGTTTTTGTATGATTGTGATTGTGTAGTAGTAATTGTATGATTGTCATCGTATGATTGTGATTGTATGAATGTGATTGTATGATTGTGATTGTATGATTGTGATTGTATGATTGTGATTGTATGATTGTGATTGTATGATTGAGATTGTATGATTGTGATTATATTATTGTGATTGTATGATTGTGATTGTATGATTGTGATTGTATGATTGTGATTGTATGATTGTGATTGTATCATTGTTTTTGTATGATTGTGATTGTATGATTGCGATTGTGTGATTGTGATTGTATGATTGTGATTGTATGATTGTGATTGTATGATTGGGATGGTATGATTGTGATTGTATGATTGTGATTGTATGATTGTGATTGTATGATTGGGATGGTATGATTGTGATTGTATGATCGAAATTGCATGATTGTGATTGTATGATTGTGATCGTATGCTTGTGATTATATGATTGTGATTGTATGATTGCGATAGTATGACTGTGATTGTATGATTCTGATTGTATGATTGTGATTGTATGATTGTGATTGTTTGATTGCGATTGTATGATTGTGATTGTATGATTGTGATTTTATGATTGTGATTGTATGATTGTGATTGTATGATTGTGATTGTATGTTTGTGATTGTATGATTGTGATTGTATGATTGTGATTGTATGATTGTGATTGTATGATTGTGATTGTATGATTGTGATTGTATGATTGTTGTTGTATGAATGCCATTGTATGATTGCGATTTTATGATTGTGATTGTATGGTTGTTGTTGTATGAATGCCATTGTATGATTGTGATTGTATGATTGTGATTGTATAATTGTGATTGTAGGACTGTGACAGTATGTTTGTGATTGTATGATTGTGATTGAATGATTGTGATTGTGTGATTGTGATTGTATGAGTTTGATTGTATGATTGTGACTGTATGAGTGTGATTGTATGATTGTAATAGTATGATTG
The DNA here is from genome assembly GCF_050947335.1 of Megachile rotundata. NCBI lineage: Eukaryota > Metazoa > Arthropoda > Insecta > Hymenoptera > Megachilidae > Megachile > Megachile rotundata. The sequence goes on from NW_027473324.1 coordinate 464,907, forward strand.
TGATTGTATGATTGTGATTGTATCAATGTTTTTGGGAGATTGTATTTATATGATAGCGATTGTATGATTGTAATTGTATGACTGTGGTAGTATGATTGTAATTGTATGATTATGATTGTATGATTGTGACTATATTATTGCGATTGTATGATTGTGATTGAATGATTGTGATTGTATGATTGTGATTGTATGATTGTCATTGTATGAATGCCATTGTATGATTGTGATTGTATAAGTGCGATTGTATGATTGCGATTTTATGATTGTTATTGTATGATTGTTATTGTGTGAATGCCATTGTATGATTGTGATTGTATGATTGTGACTGTATGATTCTGATTGTATGATTGTGATTGTATTATTGTGATTGTATGATTGTGATTGTATGGTTGTGATTGTATGATTGTAATTGTATGATTGTGGTCGTATGACTGTGATTGTATGATTGTGATTGTATGATTGTGATTGTATGATTGTGATTGTATGGTTGTGATTGTATGATTGTGACTGTATTATTGTGATTGTATGATTGTGATTGTATGATTGTTTCCGGGAGATTGTATTTATATGATTGCGTTTGTATGATTGTGATTGAATGATTGTGATTGTATGATTCTGATTTTATGAGTGTGAGTGTATGATTGCGATAGCATGAATGTTATTGCATGATGGCGATTACAGGATTGTGATTGTATGATGGTGTTTGTATGACTGTGACTGTATTATTGTGATTGTATGATTGTGATTGTATGATGGTGATGGTATGATTATGATTGTACGATTGTTTTTGTTTGATGGCGATTGTATGATTGTGATTGTATGATTGTGATTGTATTATTGTGATTGTATGATTGTGATTGTATGATTGTGATTGAATGACTGCTTTTGAATGATTGTCATTGTAATATTGTGACTGTATGATTGTGATTGTATGATTGTGACTGTATGACTCTGATTGTATGATTGTGATTGTATGATTGGGATTGGATGATTGTGATTGTATGATTGTGATTGTATGATTGAGATTGTATGATAGTGATTGTATTATTGTGATTGTATGATTGTGATTGTATGATTGTGATTGTATGATTGTGAATGTATGATTGTGATTGTATGATTGTGATTGTATGATTGTTTTTGTATGACTGTGATTGTATAGTAGTAATTGTATGATTGTCATCGTATGATTGTGATTGTATGATTGTGATTGTATGATTGTGATTGTATGATTGGGATGGTATGATTGTGATTGTATGATTGTGATTGTATGATTGTGATTGTATGATTGGGATGGTATGATTGTGATTGTATGATCGAAATTGCATGATTGTGATTGTATGATTGTGATCGTATGCTTGTGATTATATGATTGTGATTGTATGATTGCGATAGTATGACTGTGATTGTATGATTCTGATTGTATGATTGTGATTGTATGATTGTGATTGTTTGATTGCGATTGTATGATTGTGATTGTATGATTGTGATTTTATGATTGTGATTGTATGATTGTGATTGTATGATTGTGATTGTATGATTGTGATTGTATGATTGTGATTGTATGATTGCGATTGTATCATTGTGATTGAATGATTGTGATTGTATGATTGTGATTGTATGATTGTGATTGTATGATTGTGATTGTATGAGTGCGATTGTGTGATTGCGATTTTATGATTGTGATTGTATGATTGTTGTTGTATGAATGCCATTGTATGATTGCGATTTTATGATTGTGATTGTGTGATTGTTGTTGTATGAATGCCATTGTATGATTGTGATTGTATGATTGTGATTGTATAATTGTGATTGTAGGACTGTGACAGTATGTTTGTGATTGTATGATTGTGGTTGAATGATTGTGATTGTGTGATTGTGATTGTATGGTTGTGATTGTATGATTGTTTCCGGGAGATTGTATTTATATGATTGCGTTTGTATGATTGTGATTGAATGATTGTGATTGTATGATTCTGATTTTATGAGTGTGAGTGTATGATTGCGATAGCATGAATGTTATTGCATGATGGCGATTACAGGATTGTGATTGTATGATGGTGTTTGTATGACTGTGACTGTATTATTGTGATTGTATGATTGTGATTGTATGATGGTGATGGTATGATTATGATTGTACGATTGTTTTTGTTTGATGGCGATTGTATGATTGTGATTGTATGATTGTGATTGTATTATTGTGATTGTATGATTGTGATTGTATGATTGTGATTGAATGACTGCTTTTGAATGATTGTCATTGTAATATTGTGACTGTATGATTGTGATTGTATGATTGTGACTGTATGACTCTGATTGTATGATTGTGATTGTATGATTGGGATTGGATGATTGTGATTGTATGATTGTGATTGTATGATTGAGATTGTATGATAGTGATTGTATTATTGTGATTGTATGATTGTGATTGTATGATTGTGATTGTATGACAGTGATTGTATGATTGTGATTGTATGATTGTGATTGTATGATTGTGATTGTATGATTGAGATTGTATGATAGTGATTGTATTGTTGTGATTGTATGATTGTGATTGTATGATTGTGATTGTATGATTGTGAATGTATGATTGTGATTGTATGATTGTTTTTGTATGAATGTGATTGTATGATTGTGATTGTATGATTGTGTCCGTATGATTGTGATCGTAAGATTGTGGTTGTATAATTATGGTTCTATTATTGTGATTGTATGATTGCTCTTGTATGATTATGATCGTATGATTGTAATTGCATGACTGTGATTGTATGATTGTGATTGTATGATTGCGATCGTATGACTGTGATTGTTTGATTGCGATTGTATGATTGTGATTATATGATTGTGATTGTATGATTGTGATTGTATGATTGTGAATGTATGATTGTGATTGTATGATTGTGATTGTATGATTGTGATTGTATGATTGTTTTTGTATGATTGTGATTGTATAGTAGTAATTGTATGGTTGTCATCGTATGATTGTGATTGTATGAATGTGATTGTATGATTGTGATTGTATGATTGTGATTGCATGATTGTGATTGTATGATTGTGATTGTATGATTGAGATTGTATGATTGTGATTGTATTATTGTGATTGTATGTTTGTGATTGTATGTTTGTGATTTTATGATTGTGATTGTATGATTGTTATTGTATGATTGGGATGGTATGATTGTGATTGTATGATCGAAATTGCATGATTGTGATTGTATGATTGTGATCGTATGCTTGTGATTATATGATTGTGATTGTATGATTGCGATAGTATGATTGTGATTGTATGATTCTGATTGTATGATTGTGATTGTATGATTGTGATTGTTTGGTTGCGATTGTATGATTGTGATTGTATGATTGTGATTTTATGATTGTGATTGTATGATTGTGATTGTATGATTGTGATTGTATGATTGTGATTGTAAGATTGCGTGTGTATGATTGCGATTGTATGATTGTGATTGTATGATTGTGATTGTATGATTGTGTTTGTATGATTGCGATTGTATGATTGTGATTGTATGATTGTGATTGCATGATTGTGATGGTATGATTGTGATTGTATGATTTTGATTGTATGATTGTGATTGTATGATTGTGATTGTATGATTGTGATTGTATGATTGTTTTTGTATGATTGTTTTTGTATGATTGTGATTGTATAGTAGTAATTGTATGATTGTGATCGTATGATTGTCATTGTATGATTGTGATTGTATCATTGTGATTGAATGATTGTGAGTGTATGATTGCGATTGTATGATTGCGATCGTATGGTTGTGATTGTTTGATTGCGATTGTATGATTGTGATTGTATGATTGTGATTGTATGATTGTGATTGTATGATTGTGATTGTATGATTGTAATTGTATGGTTGTGATTGTATGATTGTGATTGTATGATTGTGATTGTAAGATGGCGCGTGTATGATTGAGAATGTATGATTGTGATGGTATGATTGTGATTGTATGATTGTGATTGTATGATTGTGATTGTATGATTGTGATTGTGTGATTGGGATGGTATGATTGTGATTGTATGATCGAAATTGCATGATTGTCATTGTATGATTGTGATCGTATGCTTGTGATTATATGATTGTGATTGTATGATTGCGATAGTATGATTGTGATTGTATGATTGTGATTGTATGATTGTGATTGTATGATTGTGATTGTTGGATTGCGATTGTATGATTGTGATTGTATGATTGTGATTTTATGATTGTGATTGTATGATTGTGATTGTATGATTGTGATTGTATGATTGTGATTGTATGATTGTGATTGTATGATTGTGATTGTATGATTGTGATTGTATGATTGAGATTGTATGATTGTGATTGTATTATTGTTATTGTATGATTGTGATTGTATGATTGTGATTGTATGATTGTGATTGTATGATTGTGAATGTATGATTGCGATTGTATTATTGTGATTGTATGACTGTGATTGTATGATTGTTTTTGTATGATTGTGATTGTATAGTAGTAATTGTATGATTGTCTTCGTATGATTGTGATCGTATGATTGTGATTGTATGATTGTGATTGTATGATTGTGATTGTATGATTGTGATTGTATCATTGTTTTTGTATGATTGTGATTGTATGATTGCGATTGTGTGATTGTGATTGTATGATTGTGATTGTATGATTGTGATAGTATGATTGTTTTTGTATGAATGTGATTGTATGATTGTGATTGTATGATTGTGTCCGTATGATTGTGATCGTAAGATTGTGGTTGTATAATTATGGTTCTATTATTGTGATTGTATGATTGCTCTTGTATGATTATGATCGTATGATTGTAATTGCATGATTGTGATTGTATGATTGTGATTGTATGATTGTGATTGTATGATTGTGATTGTATGATTGCGATAGTATGATTGCGATTGTATGATTGTGATTGTATGATTGTGATTGTATGATTGTGATTGTTTGATTGCGATTGTATGATTGTGATTGTATGATTGTTTTTGTATGATTGTTTTTGTATGATTGTGATTGTATAGTAGTAATTGTATGATTGTGATCGTATGATTGTCATTGTATGATTGTGATTGTATCATTGTGATTGAATGATTGTGAGTGTATGATTGCGATTGTATGATTGCGATCGTATGACTGTGATTGTTTGATTGCGATTGTATGATTGTGATTGTATGATTGTGATTGTATGATTGTGATTGTATGATTGTGATTGTATGATTGTGATTGTATGATTGTGATTGTATGATTGTGATTGTATGATTGTGATTGTATGATTGTGATTGTGTGATTGTGAATGTATGATTGTGATTGTATGATTGTGATTGTATGATTGTGATTGTATGATTGTGATTGTATGATTGTTTTTGTATGATTGTGATTGTATAGTAGTAATTGTATGATTGTCATCGTATGATTGTGATTGTATGAATGTGATTGTATGATTGTGATTGTATGATTGTGATTGTATGATTGTGATTGTATGATTGTGATTGTATGATTGAGATTGTATGATTGTGATTATATTATTGTGATTGTATGATTGTGATTGTATGATTGTGATTGTATGATTGTGATTGTATGATTGTGATTGTATCATTGTTTTTGTATGATTGTGATTGTATGATTGCGATTGTGTGATTGTGATTGTATGATTGTGATTGTATGATTGTGATTGTATGATTGGGATGGTATGATTGTGATTGTATGATTGTGATTGTATGATTGTGATTGTATGATTGGGATGGTATGATTGTGATTGTATGATCGAAATTGCATGATTGTGATTGTATGATTGTGATCGTATGCTTGTGATTATATGATTGTGATTGTATGATTGCGATAGTATGACTGTGATTGTATGATTCTGATTGTATGATTGTGATTGTATGATTGTGATTGTTTGATTGCGATTGTATGATTGTGATTGTATGATTGTGATTTTATGATTGTGATTGTATGATTGTGATTGTATGATTGTGATTGTATGTTTGTGATTGTATGATTGTGATTGTATGATTGTGATTGTATGATTGTGATTGTATGATTGTGATTGTATGATTGTGATTGTATGATTGTTGTTGTATGAATGCCATTGTATGATTGCGATTTTATGATTGTGATTGTATGGTTGTTGTTGTATGAATGCCATTGTATGATTGTGATTGTATGATTGTGATTGTATAATTGTGATTGTAGGACTGTGACAGTATGTTTGTGATTGTATGATTGTGATTGAATGATTGTGATTGTGTGATTGTGATTGTATGATTGTGATTGTATGATTGTGATTGTAGGATTGTGATTGTATGATCGTGATTGTGTGATTGTGATTCTGAGATTGTAATTGTATGGTTGTGATCGTATGACAGTGATTGTATGATTGTGATTGTATGATTGTGATTGTATGATTGTGATTGTATGATTGTGATTGTATGAGTTTGATTGTATGATTGTGACTGTATGAGTGTGATTGTATGATTGTAATAGTATGATTGTGATTGTATGATTGTGATTGTATCAATGTTTTTGGGAGATTGTATTTATATGATAGCGATTGTATGATTGTAATTGTATGACTGTGGTAGTATGATTGTAATTGTATGATTATGATTGTATGATTGTGACTATATTATTGCGATTGTATGATTGTGATTGAATGATTGTGACTGTATTATTGTGATTGTATGATTGTGATTGTATGATTGTTTCCGGGAGATTGTATTTATATGATTGCGTTTGTATGATTGTGATTGAATGATTGTGATTGTATGATTCTGATTTTATGAGTGTGAGTGTATGATTGCGATAGCATGAATGTTATTTCATGATGGCGATTACAGGATTGTGATTGTATGATGGTGTTTGTATGACTGTGACTGTATTATTGTGATTGTATGATTGTGATTGTATGATGGTGATGGTATGATTATGATTGTACGATTGTTTTTGTTTGATGGCGATTGTATGATTGTGATTGTATGATTGTGATTGTATTATTGTGATTGTATGATTGTGATTGTATGATTGTGATTGAATGACTGCTTTTGAATGATTGTCATTGTAATATTGTGACTGTATGATTGTGATTGTATGATTGTGACTGTATGACTCTGATTGTATGATTGTGATTGTATGATTGGGATTGGATGATTGTGATTGTATGATTGTGATTGTATGATTGAGATTGTATGATAGTGATTGTATTATTGTGATTGTATGATTGTGATTGTATGATTGTGATTGTATGATTGTGAATGTATGATTGTGATTGTATGATTGTGATTGTATGATTGTTTTTGTATGACTGTGATTGTATAGTAGTAATTGTATGATTGTCATCGTATGATTGTGATTGTATGATTGTTTTCGTATGATTGTGATTGTATAGTAGTAATTGTATGATTGTCTTCGAATGATTGTGATCGTATGATTGTGATGGTATGATTGTGATTGTATCATTGTGATTGAATGATTGTGAGAGTATGATTGTGATTGTATGATTGTGATTGAATGATTGTTTTTGTATGAATGTGATTGTATGATTGTGATTGTATGATTGCGTCCGTATGATTGTGATCGTAAGATTGTGGTTGTATAATTATGGTTCTATTATTGTGATTGTATGATTGCTCTTGTATGATTATGATCGTATGATTGTAATTGCATGATTGTGATTGTATGATTGTGATTGTATGATTGCGATCGTATGACTGTGATTGTTTGATTGCGATTGTATGATTGTGATTATATGATTGTGATTGTATGATTGTGATTGTATGATTGTGATTGTATGATTGTGAATGTATGATTGTGATTGTATGATTGTGATTGTATGATTGTGATTGTATGATTGTTTTTGTATGATTGTGATTGTATAGTAGTAATTGTATGATTGTCATCGTATGATTGTGATTGTATGATTGTTTTTGTATGATTGTGATTGTATAGTAGTAATTGTATGATTGTCATCGTATGATTGTGATTGTATGAATGTGATTGTATGATTGTGATTGTATGATTGTGATTGTATGATTGTGATTGTATGATTGTGATTGTATGATTGAGATTGTATGATTGTGATTATATTATTGTGATTGTATGGTTGTGATTGTATGATTGTGATTGTATGATTGTGAATGTATGATTGTGATTGTATGATTGTGATTGTATGACTGTGATTGTATGATTGTTTTTGTATGATTGTGATTGTATAGTAGTAATTGTATGATTGTCTTCGTATGATTGTGATCGTATGATTGTGATTGTATGATTGTGATTGTATGATTGTGATTGTATGATTGTGATTGTATGATTGTGATTGTATCATTGTTTTTGTATGATTGTGATTGTATGATTGCGATTGTGTGATTGTGATTGTATGATTGTGATTGTATGATTGTGATTGTATGATTGGGATGGTATGATTGTGATTGTATGATTGCGATTGTATGATTGTGATTGTATGATTGTGATTTTATGATTGTGATTGTATGATTGTGATTGTATGATTGTGATTGTATGATTGTGATTGTATGATTGTGATTGTATGATTGCGATTGTATCATTGTGATTGAATGATTGTGATTGTATGATTGTGATTGTATGATTGTGATTGTATGATTGTGATTGTATGAGTGCGATTGTGTGATTGCGATTTTATGATTGTGATTGTATGATTGTTGTTGTATGAATGCCATTGTATGATTGCGATTTTATGATTGTGATTGTATGATTGTTGTTGTATGAATGCCAATGTATGATTGTGATTGTATGATTGTGATTGTATAATTGTGATTGTAGGACTGTGACAGTATGTTTGTGATTGTATGATTGTGGTTGAATGATTGTGATTGTGTGATTGTGATTGTATGGTTGTGATTGTAGGATTGTGATTGTATGATCGTGATTGTGTGATTGTGATTCTGAGATTGTAATTGTATGGTTGTGATCGTATGACAGTGATTGTATGATTGTGATTGTATGATTGTGATTGTATGATTGTGATTGTATGATTGTGATTGTATGAGTTTGATTGTATGATTGTGACTGTATGAGTGTGATTGTATGATTGTAATAGTATGATTGTGATTGTATGATTGTGATTGTATCAATGTTTTTGGGAGATTGTATTTATATGATAGCGATTGTATGATTGTAATTGTATGACTGTGGTAGTATGGTTGTAATTGTATGATTATGATTGTATGATTGTGACTATATTATTACGATTGTATGATTGTGATTGAATGATTGTGATTGTATGATTGTGATTGTATGATTGTGATTGTATAAGCGCCATTGTATGATTGCGATTTTATGATTGTGATTGTATGATTGTCATTGTATGAATGCCATTGTATGATTGTGATTGTATAAGTGCGATTGTATGATTGCGATTTTATGATTGTTATTGTATGATTGTTATTGTGTGAATGCCATTGTATGATTGTGATTGTATGATTGTGATTGTATGATTCTGATTGCATGATTGTGATTGTATTATTGTGATTGTATGATTGCGATTGTATGGTTGTGATTGTATGATTGTAATTGTATGATTGTGGTCGTATGACTGTGATTGTATGATTGTGATTGTATGGTTGTGATTGTATGATTGTGATTGTATGGTTGTGATTGTATGATTGTGACTGTATTATTGTGATTGTATGATTGTGATTGTATGATTGTTTCCGGGAGATTGTATTTATATGATTGCGTTTGTCTGATTGTGATTGAATGATTGTGATTGTATGATTCTGATTTTATGAGTGCGAGTGTATGATTGCGATAGCATGAATGTTATTGCATGATGGCGATTACAGGATTGTGATTGTATGATGGTGATTGTATGACTGTGACTGTATTATTGTGATTGTATGATTGTGATTGTATGATGGTGATGGTATGATTATGATTGTACGATTGTTTTTGTTTGATGGCGATTGTATGATTGTGATTGTATGATTGTGATTGTATTATTGTGATTGTATGATTGTGATTGTATGATTGTGATTGAATGACTGCTTTTGAATGATTGTCATTGTAATATTGTGACTGTATGATTGTGATTGTATGATTGTGATTGTATGACTCTGATTGTATGATTGTGATTGTATGATTGTGATTGTATGATTGGGATTGTATGATTGTGATTGTATGATTGTGATTGTATGATTGAGATTGTATGATAGTGATTGTATTGTTGTGATTGTATGATTGTGATTGTATGATTGTGATTGTATGATTGTGAATGTATGATTGTGATTGTATGATTGTTTTTGTATGAATGTGATTGTATGATTGTGATTGTATGATTGTGTCCGTATGATTGTGATCGTAAGATTGTGGTTGTATAATTATGGTTCTATTATTGTGATTGTATGATTGCTCTTGTATGATTATGATCGTATGATTGTAATTGCATGACTGTGATTGTATGATTGTGATTGTATGATTGCGATCGTATGACTGTGATTGTTTGATTGCGATTGTATGATTGTGATTATATGATTGTGATTGTATGATTGTGATTGTATGATTGTGAATGTATGATTGTGATTGTATGATTGTGATTGTATGATTGTGATTGTATGATTGTTTTTGTATGATTGTGATTGTATAGTAGTAATTGTATGGTTGTCATCGTATGATTGTGATTGTATGAATGTGATTGTATGATTGTGATTGTATGATTGTGATTGCATGATTGTGATTGTATGATTGTGATTGTATGATTGAGATTGTATGATTGTGATTGTATTATTGTGATTGTATGTTTGTGATTGTATGTTTGTGATTTTATGATTGTGATTGTATGATTGTTATTGTATGATTGGGATGGTATGATTGTGATTGTATGATCGAAATTGCATGATTGTGATTGTATGATTGTGATCGTATGCTTGTGATTATATGATTGTGATTGTATGATTGCGATAGTATGATTGTGATTGTATGATTCTGATTGTATGATTGTGATTGTATGATTGTGATTGTTTGATTGCGATTGTATGATTGTGATTGTATGATTGTGATTTTATGATTGTGATTGTATGATTGTGATTGTATGATTGTGATTGTATGATTGTGATTGTATGATTGTGATTGTAAGATTGCGTGTGTATGATTGCGATTGTATGATTGTGATTGTATGATTGTGATTGTATGATTGTGTTTGTATGATTGCGATTGTATGATTGTGATTGTATGATTGTGATTGCATGATTGTGATGGTATGATTGTGATTGTATGATTTTGATTGTATGATTGTGATTGTATGATTGTGATTGTATGATTGTGATTGTATGATTGTTTTTGTATGATTGTTTTTGTATGATTGTGATTGTATAGTAGTAATTGTATGATTGTGATCGTATGATTGTCATTGTATGATTGTGATTGTATCATTGTGATTGAATGATTGTGAGTGTATGATTGCGATTGTATGATTGCGATCGTATGGTTGTGATTGTTTGATTGCGATTGTATGATTGTGATTGTATGATTGTGATTGTATGATTGTGATTGTATGATTGTGATTGTATGATTGTAATTGTATGGTTGTGATTGTATGATTGTGATTGTATGATTGTGATTGTAAGATGGCGCGTGTATGATTGAGAATGTATGATTGTGATGGTATGATTGTGATTGTATGATTGTGATTGTATGATTGTGATTGTATGATTGTGATTGTGTGATTGGGATGGTATGATTGTGATTGTATGATCGAAATTGCATGATTGTCATTGTATGATTGTGATCGTATGCTTGTGATTATATGATTGTGATTGTATGATTGCGATAGTATGATTGTGATTGTATGATTGTGATTGTATGATTGTGATTGTATGATTGTGATTGTTGGATTGCGATTGTATGATTGTGATTGTATGATTGTGATTTTATGATTGTGATTGTATGATTGTGATTGTATGATTGTGATTGTATGATTGTGATTGTATGATTGTGATTGTATGATTGTGATTGTATGATTGTGATTGTATGATTGAGATTGTATGATTGTGATTGTATTATTGTTATTGTATGATTGTGATTGTATGATTGTGATTGTATGATTGTGAATGTATGATTGCGATTGTATTATTGTGATTGTATGACTGTGATTGTATGATTCTTTTTGTATGATTGTGATTGTATAGTAGTAATTGTATGATTGTCTTCGTATGATTGTGATTGTATGATTGTGATTGTATGATTGTGATTGTATGATTGTGATTGTATGATTGCGATAGTATGATTGCGATTGTATGATTGTGATTGTATGATTGTGATTGTATGATTGTGATTGTTTGATTGCGATTGTATGATCGTGATTGTATGATTGTTTTTGTATGATTGTTTTTGTATGATTGTGATTGTATAGTAGTAATTGTATGATTGTGATCGTATGATTGTCATTGTATGATTGTGATTGTATCATTGTGATTGAATGATTGTGAGTGTATGATTGCGATTGTATGATTGCGATCGTATGACTGTGATTGTTTGATTGCGATTGTATGATTGTGATTGTATGATTGTGATTGTATGATTGTGATTGTATGATTGTGATTGTATGATTGTGATTGTATGATTGTGATTGTATGATTGTGAATGTATGATTGTGATTGTATGATTGTGATTGTATGATTGTGATTGTATGATTGTGATTGTATGATTGTGATTGTATGATTGTTTTTGTATGATTGTGATTGTATAGTAGTAATTGTATGATTGTCATCGTATGATTGTGATTGTATGAATGTGATTGTATGATTGTGATTGTATGATTGTGATTGTATGATTGTGATTGTATGATTGTGATTGTATGATTGCGATTGTGTGATTGTGATTGTATGATTGTGATTGTATGATTGTGATTGTATGATTGGGATGGTATGATTGTGATTGTATGATTGTGATTGTATGATTGTGATTGTATGATTGGGATGGTATGATTGTGATTGTATGATCGAAATTGCATGATTGTGATTGTATGATTGTGATCGTATGCTTGTGATTATATGATTGTGATTGTATGATTGCGATAGTATGACTGTGATTGTATGATTCTGATTGTATGATTGTGATTGTATGATTGTGATTGTTTGATTGCGATTGTATGATTGTGATTGTATGATTGTGATTTTATGATTGTGATTGTATGATTGTGATTGTATGATTGTGATTGTATGATTGTGATTGTATGATTGTGATTGTATGATTGCGATTGTATCATTGTGATTGAATGATTGTGATTGTATGATTGTGATTGTATGATTGTGATTGTATGATTGTGATTGTATGAGTGCGATTGTGTGATTGCGATTTTATGATTGTGATTGTATGATTGTTGTTGTATGAATGCCATTGTATGATTGCGATTTTATGATTGTGATTGTATGATTGTTGTTGTATGAATGCCATTGTATGATTGTGATTGTATGATTGTGATTGTATAATTGTGATTGTAGGACTGTGACAGTATGTTTGTGATTGTATGATTGTGGTTGAATGATTGTGATTGTGTGATTGTGATTGTATGGTTGTGATTGTAGGATTGTGATTGTATGATGGTGATTGTGTGATTGTGATTCTGAGATTGTAATTGTATGGTTGTGATCGTATGACAGTGATTGTATGATTGTGATTGTATGATTGTGATTGTATGATTGTGATTGTATGATTGTGATTGTATGAGTTTGATTGTATGATTGTGACTGTATGAGTGTGATTGTATGATTGTAATAGTATGATTGTGATTGTATGATTGTGATTGTATCAATGTTTTTGGGAGATTGTATTTATATGATAGCGATTGTATGATTGTAATTGTATGACTGTGGTAGTATGGTTGTAATTGTATGATTATGATTGTATGATTGTGACTATATTATTGCGATTGTATGATTGTGATTGAATGATTGTGATTGTATGATTGTGATTGTATGATTGTGATTGTATAAGCGCCATTGTATGATTGCGATTTTATGATTGTGATTGTATGATTGTCATTGTATGAATGCCATTGTATGATTGTGATTGTATAAGTGCGATTGTATGATTGCGATTTTATGATTGTTATTGTATGATTGTTATTGTGTGAATGCCATTGTATGATTGTGATTGTATGATTGTGATTGTATGATTCTGATTGCATGATTGTGTTTGTATTATTGTGATTGTATGATTGCGATTGTATGGTTGTGATTGTATGATTGTAATTGTATGATTGTGGTCGTATGACTGTGATTGTATGATTGTGATTGTATGGTTGTGATTGTATGATTGTGATTGTATGGTTGTGATTGTATGATTGTGACTGTATTATTGTGATTGTATGATTGTGATTGTATGATTGTTTCCGGGAGATTGTATTTATATGATTGCGTTTGTATGATTGTGATTGAATGATTGTGATTGTATGATTCTGATTTTATGAGTGCGAGTGTATGATTGCGATAGCATGAATGTTATTGCATGATGGCGATTACAGGATTGTGATTGTATGATGGTGATTGTATGACTGTGACTGTATTATTGTGATTGTATGATTGTGATTGTATGATGGTGATGGTATGATTATGATTGTACGATTGTTTTTGTTTGATGGCGATTGTATGATTGTGATTGTATGATTGTGATTGTATTATTGTGATTGTATGATTGTGATTGTATGATTGTGATTGAATGACTGCATTTGAATGATTGTCATTGTAATATTGTGACTGTATGATTGTGATTGTATGATTGTGATTGTATGACTCTGATTGTATGATTGTGATTGTATGATTGTGATTGTATGATTGGGATTGTATGATTGTGATTGTATGATTGTGATTGTATGATTGAGATTGTATGATAGTGATTGTATTGTTGTGATTGTATGATTGTGATTGTATGATTGTGATTGTATGATTGTGAATGTATGATTGTGATTGTATGATTGTTTTTGTATGAATGTGATTGTATGATTGTGATTGTATGATTGTGTCCGTATGATTGTGATCGTAAGATTGTGGTTGTATAATTATGGTTCTATTATTGTGATTGTATGATTGCTCTTGTATGATTATGATCGTATGATTGTAATTGCATGACTGTGATTGTATGACTGTGATTGTATGACTGTGATTGTATGATTGTGATTGTATGATTGTGATTGTATGATTGTGATTGTCTGATTGTGGTTGTATGATTGTGATTGTATGATTGTGATTGTAATATTGTGATTGTATGAATGTGATTGTATGATTGTGATTGTATGATTGTGATTGCATGATTGTGATTGTATGATTGTGATTGTATGATTGAGATTGTATGATTGTGATTGTATTATTGTGATTGTATGTTTGTGATTGTATGTTTGTGATTTTATGATTGTGATTGTATGATTGTTATTGTATGATTGGGATGGTATGATTGTGATTGTATGATCGAAATTGCATGATTGTGATTGTATGATTGTGATCGTATGCTTGTGATTATATGATTGTGATTGTATGATTGCGATAGTATGATTGTGATTGTATGATTCTGATTGTATGATTGTGATTGTATGATTGTGATTGTTTGATTGCGATTGTATGATTGTGATTGTATGATTGTGATTTTATGATTGTGATTGTATGATTGTGATTGTATGATTGTGATTGTATGATTGTGATTGTAAGATTGCGTGTGTATGATTGCGATTGTATGATTGTGATTGTATGATTGTGATTGTATGATTGTGTTTGTATGATTGCGATTGTATGATTGTGATTGTATGATTGTGATTGCATGATTGTGATGGTATGATTGTGATTGTATGATTTTGATTGTATGATTGTGATTGTATGATTGTGATTGTATGATTGTGATTGTATGATTGTTTTTGTATGATTGTTTTTGTATGATTGTGATTGTATAGTAGTAATTGTATGATTGTGATCGTATGATTGTCATTGTATGATTGTGATTGTATCATTGTGATTGAATGATTGTGAGTGTATGATTGCGATTGTATGATTGCGATCGTATGGTTGTGATTGTTTGATTGCGATTGTATGATTGTGATTGTATGATTGTGATTGTATGATTGTGATTGTATGATTGTGATTGTATGATTGTGATTGTATGATTGTAATTGTATGGTTGTGATTGTATGATTGTGATTGTATGATTGTGATTGTAAGATGGCGCGTGTATGATTGAGAATGTATGATTGTGATGGTATGATTGTGATTGTATGATTGTGATTGTATGATTGTGATTGTATGATTGTGATTGTGTGATTGGGATGGTATGATTGTGATTGTATGATCGAAATTGCATGATTGTCATTGTATGATTGTGATCGTATGCTTGTGATTATATGATTGTGATTGTATGATTGCGATAGTATGATTGTGATTGTATGATTGTGATTGTATGATTGTGATTGTATGATTGTGATTGTTGGATTGCGATTGTATGATTGTGATTGTATGATTGTGATTTTATGATTGTGATTGTATGATTGTGATTGTATGATTGTGATTGTATGATTGTGATTGTATGATTGTGATTGTATGATTGTGATTGTATGATTGAGATTGTATGATTGTGATTGTATTATTGTTATTGTATGATTGTGATTGTATGATTGTGATTGTATGATTGTGAATGTATGATTGCGATTGTATTATTGTGATTGTATGACTGTGATTGTATGATTGTTTTTGTATGATTGTGATTGTATAGTAGTAATTGTATGATTGTCTTCGTATGATTGTGATCGTATGATTGTGATTGTATGATTGTGATTGTATGATTGTGATTGTAAGATTGTGATTGTATCATTGTTTTTGTATGATTGTGATTGTATGATTGCGATTGTGTGATTGTGATTGTATGATTGTGATTGTATGATTGTGATAGTATGATTGTTTTTGTATGAATGTGATTGTATGATTGTGATTGTATGATTGTGTCCGTATGATTGTGATCGTAAGATTGTGGTTGTATAATTATGGTTCTATTATTGTGATTGTATGATTGCTCTTGTATGATTATGATCGTATGATTGTAATTGCATGATTGTGATTGTATGATTGTGATTGTATGATTGTGATTGTATGATTGTGATTGTATGATTGCGATAGTATGATTGCGATTGTATGATTGTGATTGTATGATTGTGATTGTATGATTGTGATTGTTTGATTGCGATTGTATGATTGTGATTGTATGATTGTTTTTGAATGATTGTTTTTGTATGATTGTGATTGTATAGTAGTAATTGTATGATTGTGATCGTATGATTGTCATTGTATGATTGTGATTGTATCATTGTGATTGAATGATTGTGAGTGTATGATTGCGATTGTATGATTGCGATCGTATGACTGTGATTGTTTGATTGCGATTGTATGATTGTGATTGTATGATTGTGATTGTATGATTGTGATTGTATGATTGTGATTGTATGATTGTGATTGTATGATTGTGATTGTATGATTGTGATTGTATGATTGTGATTGTATGATTGTGATTGTATGATTGTGATTGTATGATTGTGAATGTATGATTGTGATTGTATGATTGTGATTGTATGATTGTGATTGTATGATTGTGATTGTATGATTGTTTTTGTATGATTGTGATTGTGTAGTAGTAATTGTATGATTGTCATCGTATGATTGTGATTGTATGAATGTGATTGTATGATTGTGATTGTATGATTGTGATTGTATGATTGTGATTGTATGATTGTGATTGTATGATTGAGATTGTATGATTGTGATTATATTATTGTGATTGTATGATTGTGATTGTATGATTGTGATTGTATGATTGTGATTGTATGATTGTGATTGTATCATTGTTTTTGTATGATTGTGATTGTATGATTGCGATTGTGTGATTGTGATTGTATGATTGTGATTGTATGATTGTGATTGTATGATTGGGATGGTATGATTGTGATTGTATGATTGTGATTGTATGATTGTGATTGTATGATTGGGATGGTATGATTGTGATTGTATGATCGAAATTGCATGATTGTGATTGTATGATTGTGATCGTATGCTTGTGATTATATGATTGTGATTGTATGATTGCGATAGTATGACTGTGATTGTATGATTCTGATTGTATGATTGTGATTGTATGATTGTGATTGTTTGATTGCGATTGTATGATTGTGATTGTATGATTGTGATTTTATGATTGTGATTGTATGATTGTGATTGTATGATTGTGATTGTATGTTTGTGATTGTATGATTGTGATTGTATGATTGTGATTGTATGATTGTGATTGTATGATTGTGATTGTATGATTGTGATTGTATGATTGTTGTTGTATGAATGCCATTGTATGATTGCGATTTTATGATTGTGATTGTATGGTTGTTGTTGTATGAATGCCATTGTATGATTGTGATTGTATGATTGTGATTGTATAATTGTGATTGTAGGACTGTGACAGTATGTTTGTGATTGTATGATTGTGATTGAATGATTGTGATTGTGTGATTGTGATTGTATGATTGTGATTGTAGGATTGTGATTGTATGATCGTGATTGTGTGATTGTGATTCTGAGATTGTAATTGTATGGTTGTGATCGTATGACAGTGATTGTATGATTGTGATTGTATGATTGTGATTGTATGATTGTGATTGTATGATTGTGATTGTATGAGTTTGATTGTATGATTGTGACTGTATGAGTGTGATTGTATGATTGTAATAGTATGATTGTGATTGTATGATTGTGATTGTATCAATGTTTTTGGGAGATTGTATTTATATGATAGCGATTGTATGATTGTAATTGTATGACTGTGGTAGTATGATTGTAATTGTATGATTATGATTGTATGATTGTGACTATATTATTGCGATTGTATGATTGTGATTGAATGATTGTGATTGTATGATTGTGATTGTATGATTGTCATTGTATGAATGCCATTGTATGATTGTGATTGTATAAGTGCGATTGTATGATTGCGATTTTATGATTGTTATTGTATGATTGTTATTGTGTGAATGCCATTGTATGATTGTGATTGTATGATTGTGACTGTATGATTCTGATTGTATGATTGTGATTGTATTATTGTGATTGTATGATTGTGATTGTATGGTTGTGATTGTATGATTGTAATTGTATGATTGTGGTCGTATGACTGTGATTGTATGATTGTGATTGTATGATTGTGATTGTATGATTGTGATTGTATGGTTGTGATTGTATGATTGTGACTGTATTATTGTGATTGTATGATTGTGATTGTATGATTGTTTCCGGGAGATTGTATTTATATGATTGCGTTTGTATGATTGTGATTGAATGATTGTGATTGTATGATTCTGATTTTATGAGTGTGAGTGTATGATTGCGATAGCATGAATGTTATTGCATGATGGCGATTACAGGATTGTGATTGTATGATGGTGTTTGTATGACTGTGACTGTATTATTGTGATTGTATGATTGTGATTGTATGATGGTGATGGTATGATTATGATTGTACGATTGTTTTATTTTGATGGCGATTGTATGATTGTGATTGTATGATTGTGATTGTATTATTGTGATTGTATGATTGTGATTGTATGATTGTGATTGAATGACTGCTTTTGAATGATTGTCATTGTAATATTGTGACTGTATGATTGTGATTGTATGATTGTGACTGTATGACTCTGATTGTATGATTGTGATTGTATGATTGGGATTGGATGATTGTGATTGTATGATTGTGATTGTATGATTGAGATTGTATGATAGTGATTGTATTATTGTGATTGTATGATTGTGATTGTATGATTGTGATTGTATGATTGTGAATGTATGATTGTGATTGTATGATTGTGATTGTATGATTGTTTTTGTATGACTGTGATTGTATAGTAGTAACTGTATGATTGTCATCGTATGATTGTGATTGTATGATTGTTTTCGTATGATTGTGATTGTATAGTAGTAATTGTATGATTGTCTTCGATTGATTGTGATCGTATGATTGTGATGGTATGATTGTGATTGTATCATTGTGATTGAATGATTGTGAGTGTATGATTGTGATTGTATGATTGTGATTGTATGATTGTGATTGAATGATTGTTTTTGTATGAATGTGATTGTATGATTGTGATTGTATGATTGCGTCCGTATGATTGTGATCGTAAGATTGTGGTTGTATAATTATGGTTCTATTATTGTGATTGTATGATTGCTCTTGTATGATTATGATCGTATGATTGTAATTGCATGATTGTGATTGTATGATTGTGATTGTATGATTGCGATCGTATGACTGTGATTGTTTGATTGCGATTGTATGATTGTGATTATATGATTGTGATTGTATGATTGTCATCGTATGATTGTGATTGTATGAATGTGATTGTATGATTGTGATTGTATGGTTGTGATTGTATGATTGTGATTGTATGATTGTGAATGTATGATTGTGATTGTATGATTGTGATTGTATGACTGTGATTGTATGATTGTTTTTGTATGATTGTGATTGTATAGTAGTAATTGTATGATTGTCTTCGTATGATTGTGATCGTATGATTGTGATTGTATGATTGTGATTGTATGATTGTGATTGTATGATTGTGATTGTATGATTGTGATTGTATCATTGTTTTTGTATGATTGTGATTGTATGATTGCGATTGTGTGATTGTGATTGTATGATTGTGATTGTATGATTGTGATTGTATGATTGGGATGGTATGATTGTGATTGTATGATTGTGATTGTATGATTGTGATTGTATGATTGGGATGGTATGATTGTGATTGTATGATCGAAATTGCATGATTGTGATTGTATGATTGTGATCGTATGCTTGTGATTATATGATTGTGATTGTATGATTGCGATAGTATGACTGTGATTGTATGATTCTGATTGTATGATTGTGATTGTATGATTGTGAGTGTATGATTGTGATTGTATGATTGTGATTGTATGATTGTGATTGAATGATTGTTTTTGTATGAATGTGATTGTATGATTGTGATTGTATGATTGCGTCCGTATGATTGTGATCGTAAGATTGTGGTTGTATAATTATGGTTCTATTATTGTGATTGTATGATTGCTCTTGTATGATTATGATCGTATGATTGTAATTGCATGATTGTGATTGTATGATTGTGATTGTATGATTGCGATCGTATGACTGTGATTGTTTGATTGCGATTGTATGATTGTGATTATATGATTGTGATTGTATGATTGTCATCGTATGATTGTGATTGTATGAATGTGATTGTATGATTGTGATTGTATGGTTGTGATTGTATGATTGTGATTGTATGATTGTGAATGTATGATTGCGATTGTATGATTGTGATTGTATGACTGTGATTGTATGATTGTTTTTGTATGATTGTGATTGTATAGTAGTAATTGTATGATTGTCTTCGTATGATTGTGATCGTATGATTGTGATTGTATGATTGTGATTGTATGATTGTGATTGTATGATTGTGATTGTATGATTGTGATTGTATCATTGTTTTTGTATGATTGTGATTGTATGATTGCGATTGTGTGATTGTGATTGTATGATTGTGATTGTATGATTGTGATTGTATGATTGGGATGGTATGATTGTGATTGTATGATTGTGATTGTATGATTGTGATTGTATGATTGGGATGGTATGATTGTGATTGTATGATCGAAATTGCATGATTGTGATTGTATGATTGTGATCGTATGCTTGTGATTATATGATTGTGATTGTATGATTGCGATAGTATGACTGTGATTGTATGATTCTGATTGTATGATTGTGATTGTATGATTGTGATTGTTTGATTGCGATTGTATGATTGTGATTGTATGATTGTGATTTTATGATTGTGATTGTATGATTGTGATTGTATGATTGTGATTGTATGATTGTGATTGTATGATTGTGATTGTATGATTGCGATTGTATCATTGTGATTGAATGATTGTGATTGTATGATTGTGATTGTATGATTGTGATTGTATGATTGTGATTGTATGAGTGCGATTGTGTGATTGCGATTTTATGATTGTGATTGTATGATTGTTGTTGTATGAATGCCATTGTATGATTGCGATTTTATGATTGTGATTGTGTGATTGTTGTTGTATGAATGCCATTGTATGATTGTGATTGTATGATTGTGATTGTATAATTGTGATTGTAGGACTGTGACAGTATGTTTGTGATTGTATGATTGTGGTTGAATGATTGTGATTGTGTGATTGTGATTGTATGGTTGTGATTGTATGATTGTTTCCGGGAGATTGTATTTATATGATTGCGTTTGTATGATTGTGATTGAATGATTGTGATTGTATGATTCTGATTTTATGAGTGTGAGTGTATGATTGCGATAGCATGAATGTTATTGCATGATGGCGATTACAGGATTGTGATTGTATGATGGTGTTTGTATGACTGTGACTGTATTATTGTGATTGTATGATTGTGATTGTATGATGGTGATGGTATGATTATGATTGTACGATTGTTTTTGTTTGATGGCGATTGTATGATTGTGATTGTATGATTGTGATTGTATTATTGTGATTGTATGATTGTGATTGTATGATTGTGATTGAATGACTGCTTTTGAATGATTGTCATTGTAATATTGTGACTGTATGATTGTGATTGTATGATTGTGACTGTATGACTCTGATTGTATGATTGTGATTGTATGATTGGGATTGGATGATTGTGATTGTATGATTGTGATTGTATGATTGAGATTGTATGATAGTGATTGTATTATTGTGATTGTATGATTGTGATTGTATGATTGTGATTGTATGACAGTGATTGTATGATTGTGATTGTATGATTGTGATTGTATGATTGTGATTGTATGATTGAGATTGTATGATAGTGATTGTATTGTTGTGATTGTATGATTGTGATTGTATGATTGTGATTGTATGATTGTGAATGTATGATTGTGATTGTATGATTGTTTTTGTATGAATGTGATTGTATGATTGTGATTGTATGATTGTGTCCGTATGATTGTGATCGTAAGATTGTGGTTGTATAATTATGGTTCTATTATTGTGATTGTATGATTGCTCTTGTATGATTATGATCGTATGATTGTAATTGCATGACTGTGATTGTATGATTGTGATTGTATGATTGCGATCGTATGACTGTGATTGTTTGATTGCGATTGTATGATTGTGATTATATGATTGTGATTGTATGATTGTGATTGTATGATTGTGAATGTATGATTGTGATTGTATGATTGTGATTGTATGATTGTGATTGTATGATTGTTTTTGTATGATTGTGATTGTATAGTAGTAATTGTATGGTTGTCATCGTATGATTGTGATTGTATGAATGTGATTGTATGATTGCGATTGTATGATTGTGATTGCATGATTGTGATTGTATGATTGTGATTGTATGATTGAGATTGTATGATTGTGATTGTATTATTGTGATTGTATGTTTGTGATTGTATGTTTGTGATTTTATGATTGTGATTGTATGATTGTTATTGTATGATTGGGATGGTATGATTGTGATTGTATGATCGAAATTGCATGATTGTGATTGTATGATTGTGATCGTATGCTTGTGATTATATGATTGTGATTGTATGATTGCGATAGTATGATTGTGATTGTATGATTCTGATTGTATGATTGTGATTGTATGATTGTGATTGTTTGATTGCGATTGTATGATTGTGATTGTATGATTGTGATTTTATGATTGTGATTGTATGATTGTGATTGTATGATTGTGATTGTATGATTGTGATTGTAAGATTGCGTGTGTATGATTGCGATTGTATGATTGTGATTGTATGATTGTGATTGTATGATTGTGTTTGTATGATTGCGATTGTATGATTGTGATTGTATGATTGTGATTGCATGATTGTGATGGTATGATTGTGATTGTATGATTTTGATTGTATGATTGTGATTGTATGATTGTGATTGTATGATTGTGATTGTATGATTGTTTTTGTATGATTGTTTTTGTATGATTGTGATTGTATAGTAGTAATTGTATGATTGTGATCGTATGATTGTCATTGTATGATTGTGATTGTATCATTGTGATTGAATGATTGTGAGTGTATGATTGCGATTGTATGATTGCGATCGTATGGTTGTGATTGTTTGATTGCGATTGTATGATTGTGATTGTATGATTGTGATTGTATGATTGTGATTGTATGATTGTGATTGTATGATTGTAATTGTATGGTTGTGATTGTATGATTGTGATTGTATGATTGTGATTGTAAGATGGCGCGTGTATGATTGAGAATGTATGATTGTGATGGTATGATTGTGATTGTATGATTGTGATTGTATGATTGTGATTGTATGATTGTGATTGTGTGATTGGGATGGTATGATTGTGATTGTATGATCGAAATTGCATGATTGTCATTGTATGATTGTGATCGTATGCTTGTGATTATATGATTGTGATTGTATGATTGCGATAGTATGATTGTGATTGTATGATTGTGATTGTATGATTGTGATTGTATGATTGTGATTGTTGGATTGCGATTGTATGATTGTGATTGTATGATTGTGATTTTATGATTGTGATTGTATGATTGTGATTGTATGATTGTGATTGTATGATTGTGATTGTATGATTGTGATTGTATGATTGTGATTGTATGATTGTGATTGTATGATTGAGATTGTATGATTGTGATTGTATTATTGTTATTGTATGATTGTGATTGTATGATTGTGATTGTATGATTGTGAATGTATGATTGCGATTGTATTATTGTGATTGTATGACTGTGATTGTATGATTGTTTTTGTATGATTGTGATTGTATAGTAGTAATTGTATGATTGTCTTCGTATGATTGTGATCGTATGATTGTGATTGTATGATTGTGATTGTATGATTGTGATTGTATGATTGTGATTGTATCATTGTTTTTGTATGATTGTGATTGTATGATTGCGATTGTGCGATTGTGATTGTATGATTGTGATTGTATGATTGTGATAGTATGATTGTTTTTGTATGAATGTGATTGTATGATTGTGATTGTATGATTGTGTCCGTATGATTGTGATCGTAAGATTGTGGTTGTATAATTATGGTTCTATTATTGTGATTGTATGATTGCTCTTGTATGATTATGATCGTATGATTGTAATTGCATGATTGTGATTGTATGATTGTGATTGTATGATTGTGATTGTATGATTGTGATTGTATGATTGCGATAGTATGATTGCGATTGTATGATTGTGATTGTATGATTGTGATTGTATGATTGTGATTGTTTGATTGCGATTGTATGATTGTGATTGTATGATTGTTTTTGTATGATTGTTTTTGTATGATTGTGATTGTATAGTAGTAATTGTATGATTGTGATCGTATGATTGTCATTGTATGATTGTGATTGTATCATTGTGATTGAATGATTGTGAGTGTATGATTGCGATTGTATGATTGCGATCGTATGACTGTGATTGTTTGATTGCGATTGTATGATTGTGATTGTATGATTGTGATTGTATGATTGTGATTGTATGATTGTGATTGTATGATTGTGATTGTATGATTGTGATTGTATGATTGTGATTGTATGATTGTGATTGTATGATTGTGAATGTATGATTGTGATTGTATGATTGTGATTGTATGATTGTGATTGTATGATTGTGATTGTATGATTGTGATTGTATGATTGTTTTTGTATGATTGTGATTGTATAGTAGTAGTTGTATGATTGTCATCGTATGATTGTGATTGTATGAATGTGATTGTATGATTGTGATTGTATGATTGTGATTGTATGATTGTGATTGTATGATTGTGATTGTATGATTGAGATTGTATGATTGTGATTATATTATTGTGATTGTATGATTGTGATTGTATGATTGTGATTGTATGATTGTGATTGTATGATTGTGATTGTATCATTGTTTTTGTATGATTGTGATTGTATGATTGCGATTGTGTGATTGTGATTGTATGATTGTGATTGTATGATTGTGATTGTATGATTGGGATGGTATGATTGTGATTGTATGATTGTGATTGTATGATTGTGATTGTATGATTGGGATGGTATGATTGTGATTGTATGATCGAAATTGCATGATTGTGATTGTATGATTGTGATCGTATGCTTGTGATTATATGATTGTGATTGTATGATTGCGATAGTATGACTGTGATTGTATGATTCTGATTGTATGATTGTGATTGTATGATTGTGATTGTTTGATTGCGATTGTATGATTGTGATTGTATGATTGTGATTTTATGATTGTGATTGTATGATTGTGATTGTATGATTGTGATTGTATGTTTGTGATTGTATGATTGTGATTGTATGATTGTGATTGTATGATTGTGATTGTATGATTGTGATTGTATGATTGTGATTGTATGATTGTTGTTGTATGAATGCCATTGTATGATTGCGATTTTATGATTGTGATTGTATGGTTGTTGTTGTATGAATGCCATTGTATGATTGTGATTGTATGATTGTGATTGTATAATTGTGATTGTAGGACTGTGACAGTATGTTTGTGATTGTATGATTGTGATTGAATGATTGTGATTGTGTGATTGTGATTGTATGATTGTGATTGTATGATTGTGATTGTAGGATTGTGATTGTATGATCGTGATTGTGTGATTGTGATTCTGAGATTGTAATTGTATGGTTGTGATCGTATGACAGTGATTGTATGATTGTGATTGTATGATTGTGATTGTATGATTGTGATTGTATGATTGTGATTGTATGAGTTTGATTGTATGATTGTGACTGTATGAGTGTGATTGTATGATTGTAATAGTATGATTGTGATTGTATGATTGTGATTGTATCAATGTTTTTGGGAGATTGTATTTATATGATAGCGATTGTATGATTGTAATTGTATGACTGTGGTAGTATGATTGTAATTGTATGATTATGATTGTATGATTGTGACTATATTATTGCGATTGTATGATTGTGATTGAATGATTGTGATTGTATGATTGTGATTGTATGATTGTCATTGTATGAATGCCATTGTATGATTGTGATTGTATAAGTGCGATTGTATGATTGCGATTTTATGATTGTTATTGTATGATTGTTATTGTGTGAATGCCATTGTATGATTGTGATTGTATGATTGTGACTGTATGATTCTGATTGTATGATTGTGATTGTATTATTGTGATTGTATGATTGTGATTGTATGGTTGTGATTGTATGATTGTAATTGTATGATTGTGGTCGTATGACTGTGATTGTATGATTGTGATTGTATGATTGTGATTGTATGATTGTGATTGTATGGTTGTGATTGTATGATTGTGACTGTATTATTGTGATTGTATGATTGTGATTGTATGATTGTTTCCGGGAGATTGTATTTATATGATTGCGTTTGTATGATTGTGATTGAATGATTGTGATTGTATGATTCTGATTTTATGAGTGTGAGTGTATGATTGCGATAGCATGAATGTTATTTCATGATGGCGATTACAGGATTGTGATTGTATGATGGTGTTTGTATGACTGTGACTGTATTATTGTGATTGTATGATTGTGATTGTATGATGGTGATGGTATGATTATGATTGTACGATTGTTTTTGTTTGATGGCGATTGTATGATTGTGATTGTATGATTGTGATTGTATGATTGTTTTCGTATGATTGTGATTGTATAGTAGTAATTGTATGATTGTCTTCGAATGATTGTGATCGTATGATTGTGATGGTATGATTGTGATTGTATCATTGTGATTGAATGATTGTGAGTGTATGATTGTGATTGTATGATTGTGATTGAATGATTGTTTTTGTATGAATGTGATTGTATGATTGTGATTGTATGATTGCGTCCGTATGATTGTGATCGTAAGATTGTGGTTGTATAATTATGGTTCTATTATTGTGATTGTATGATTGCTCTTGTATGATTATGATCGTATGATTGTAATTGCATGATTGTGATTGTATGATTGTGATTGTATGATTGCGATCGTATGACTGTGATTGTTTGATTGCGATTGTATGATTGTGATTATATGATTGTGATTGTATGATTGTGATTGTATGATTGTGATTGTATGATTGTGAATGTATGATTGTGATTGTATGATTGTGATTGTATGATTGTGATTGTATGATTGTTTTTGTATGATTGTGATTGTATAGTAGTAATTGTATGATTGTCATCGTATGATTGTGATTGTATGATTGTTTTTGTATGATTGTGATTGTATAGTAGTAATTGTATGATTGTCATCGTATGATTGTGATTGTATGAATGTGATTGTATGATTGTGATTGTATGATTGTGATTGTATGATTGTGATTGTATGATTGTGATTGTATGATTGAGATTGTATGATTGTGATTATATTATTGTGATTGTATGGTTGTGATTGTATGATTGTGATTGTATGATTGTGAATGTATGATTGTGATTGTATGATTGTGATTGTATGACTGTGATTGTATGATTGTTTTTGTATGATTGTGATTGTATAGTAGTAATTGTATGATTGTCTTCGTATGATTGTGATCGTATGATTGTGATTGTATGATTGTGATTGTATGATTGTGATTGTATGATTGTGATTGTATGATTGTGATTGTATCATTGTTTTTGTATGATTGTGATTGTATGATTGCGATTGTGTGATTGTGATTGTATGATTGTGATTGTATGATTGTGATTGTATGATTGGGATGGTATGATTGTGATTGTATGATTGCGATTGTATGATTGTGATTGTATGATTGTGATTTTATGATTGTGATTGTATGATTGTGATTGTATGATTGTGATTGTATGATTGTGATTGTATGATTGTGATTGTATGATTGTGATTGTATGATTGCGATTGTATCATTGTGATTGAATGATTGTGATTGTATGATTGTGATTGTATGATTGTGATTGTATGATTGTGATTGTATGAGTGCGATTGTGTGATTGCGATTTTATGATTGTGATTGTATGATTGTTGTTGTATGAATGCCATTGTATGATTGCGATTTTATGATTGTGATTGTATGATTGTTGTTGTATGAATGCCAATGTATGATTGTGATTGTATGATTGTGATTGTATAATTGTGATTGTAGGACTGTGACAGTATGTTTGTGATTGTATGATTGTGGTTGAATGATTGTGATTGTGTGATTGTGATTGTATGGTTGTGATTGTAGGATTGTGATTGTATGATCGTGATTGTGTGATTGTGATTCTGAGATTGTAATTGTATGGTTGTGATCGTATGACAGTGATTGTATGATTGTGATTGTATGATTGTGATTGTATGATTGTGATTGTATGATTGTGATTGTATGAGTTTGATTGTATGATTGTGACTGTATGAGTGTGATTGTATGATTGTAATAGTATGATTGTGATTGTATGATTGTGATTGTATCAATGTTTTTGGGAGATTGTATTTATATGATAGCGATTGTATGATTGTAATTGTATGACTGTGGTAGTATGGTTGTAATTGTATGATTATGATTGTATGATTGTGACTATATTATTACGATTGTATGATTGTGATTGAATGATTGTGATTGTATGATTGTGATTGTATGATTGTGATTGTATAAGCGCCATTGTATGATTGCGATTTTATGATTGTGATTGTATGATTGTCATTGTATGAATGCCATTGTATGATTGTGATTGTATAAGTGCGATTGTATGATTGCGATTTTATGATTGTTATTGTATGATTGTTATTGTGTGAATGCCATTGTATGATTGTGATTGTATGATTGTGATTGTATGATTCTGATTGCATGATTGTGATTGTATTATTGTGATTGTATGTTTGCGATTGTATGGTTGTGATTGTATGATTGTAATTGTATGATTGTGGTCGTATGACTGTGATTGTATGATTGTGATTGTATGGTTGTGATTGTATGATTGTGATTGTATGGTTGTGATTGTATGGTTGTGATTGTATGATTGTGACTGTATTATTGTGATTGTATGATTGTGATTGTATGATTGTTTCCGGGAGATTGTAGTTATATGATTGCGTTTGTATGATTGTGATTGAATGATTGTGATTGTATGATTCTGATTTTATGAGTGCGAGTGTATGATTGCGATAGCATGAATGTTATTGCATGATGGCGATTACAGGATTGTGATTGTATGATGGTGATTGTATGACTGTGACTGTATTATTGTGATTGTATGATTGTGATTGTATGATGGTGATGGTATGATTATGATTGTACGATTGTTTTTGTTTGATGGCGATTGTATGATTGTGATTGTATGATTGTGATTGTATTATTGTGATTGTATGATTGTGATTGTATGATTGTGATTGAATGACTGCTTTTGAATGATTGTCATTGTAATATTGTGACTGTATGATTGTGATTGTATGATTGTGATTGTATGACTCTGATTGTATGATTGTGATTGTATGATTGTGATTGTATGATTGGGATTGTATGATTGTGATTGTATGATTGTGATTGTATGATTGAGATTGTATGATAGTGATTGTATTGTTGTGATTGTATGATTGTGATTGTATGATTGTGATTGTATGATTGTGAATGTATGATTGTGATTGTATGATTGTTTTTGTATGAATGTGATTGTATGATTGTGATTGTATGATTGTGTCCGTATGATTGTGATCGTAAGATTGTGGTTGTATAATTATGGTTCTATTATTGTGATTGTATGATTGCTCTTGTATGATTATGATCGTATGATTGTAATTGCATGACTGTGATTGTATGATTGTGATTGTATGATTGCGATCGTATGACTGTGATTGTTTGATTGCGATTGTATGATTGTGATTATATGATTGTGATTGTATGATTGTGATTGTATGATTGTGAATGTATGATTGTGATTGTATGATTGTGATTGTATGATTGTGATTGTATGATTGTTTTTGTATGATTGTGATTGTATAGTAGTAATTGTATGGTTGTCATCGTATGATTGTGATTGTATGAATGTGATTGTATGATTGTGATTGTATGATTGTGATTGCATGATTGTGATTGTATGATTGTGATTGTATGATTGAGATTGTATGATTGTGATTGTATTATTGTGATTGTATGTTTGTGATTGTATGTTTGTGATTTTATGATTGTGATTGTATGATTGTTATTGTATGATTGGGATGGTATGATTGTGATTGTATGATCGAAATTGCATGATTGTGATTGTATGATTGTGATCGTATGCTTGTGATTATATGATTGTGATTGTATGATTGCGATAGTATGATTGTGATTGTATGATTCTGATTGTATGATTGTGATTGTATGATTGTGATTGTTTGATTGCGATTGTATGATTGTGATTGTATGATTGTGATTTTATGATTGTGATTGTATGATTGTGATTGTATGATTGTGATTGTATGATTGTGATTGTATGATTGTGATTGTAAGATTGCGTGTGTATGATTGCGATTGTATGATTGTGATTGTATGATTGTGATTGTATGATTGTGTTTGTATGATTGCGATTGTATGATTGTGATTGTATGATTGTGATTGCATGATTGTGATGGTATGATTGTGATTGTATGATTTTGATTGTATGATTGTGATTGTATGATTGTGATTGTATGATTGTGATTGTATGATTGTTTTTGTATGATTGTTTTTGTATGATTGTGATTGTATAGTAGTAATTGTATGATTGTGATCGTATGATTGTCATTGTATGATTGTGATTGTATCATTGTGATTGAATGATTGTGAGTGTATGATTGCGATTGTATGATTGCGATCGTATGGTTGTGATTGTTTGATTGCGATTGTATGATTGTGATTGTATGATTGTGATTGTATGATTGTGATTGTATGATTGTGATTGTATGATTGTAATTGTATGGTTGTGATTGTATGATTGTGATTGTATGATTGTGATTGTAAGATGGCGCGTGTATGATTGAGAATGTATGATTGTGATGGTATGATTGTGATTGTATGATTGTGATTGTATGATTGTGATTGTATGATTGTGATTGTGTGATTGGGATGGTATGATTGTGATTGTATGATCGAAATTGCATGATTGTCATTGTATGATTGTGATCGTATGCTTGTGATTATATGATTGTGATTGTATGATTGCGATAGTATGATTGTGATTGTATGATTGTGATTGTATGATTGTGATTGTATGATTGTGATTGTTGGATTGCGATTGTATGATTGTGATTGTATGATTGTGATTTTATGATTGTGATTGTATGATTGTGATTGTATGATTGTGATTGTATGATTGTGATTGTATGATTGTGATTGTATGATTGTGATTGTATGATTGTGATTGTATGATTGAGATTGTATGATTGTGATTGTATTATTGTTATTGTATGATTGTGATTGTATGATTGTGATTGTATGATTGTGAATGTATGATTGCGATTGTATTATTGTGATTGT
This sequence comes from Megachile rotundata, assembly GCF_050947335.1. Lineage (NCBI taxonomy): Eukaryota > Metazoa > Arthropoda > Insecta > Hymenoptera > Megachilidae > Megachile > Megachile rotundata. The sequence continues at coordinate 497,380 of NW_027473324.1, forward strand.
ATGACTGTGATTGTATGATTCTTTTTGTATGATTGTGATTGTATAGTAGTAATTGTATGATTGTCTTCGTATGATTGTGATTGTATGATTGTGATTGTATGATTGTGATTGTATGATTGTGATTGTATGATTGCGATAGTATGATTGCGATTGTATGATTGTGATTGTATGATTGTGATTGTATGATTGTGATTGTTTGATTGCGATTGTATGATCGTGATTGTATGATTGTTTTTGTATGATTGTTTTTGTATGATTGTGATTGTATAGTAGTAATTGTATGATTGTGATCGTATGATTGTCATTGTATGATTGTGATTGTATCATTGTGATTGAATGATTGTGAGTGTATGATTGCGATTGTATGATTGCGATCGTATGACTGTGATTGTTTGATTGCGATTGTATGATTGTGATTGTATGATTGTGATTGTATGATTGTGATTGTATGATTGTGATTGTATGATTGTGATTGTATGATTGTGATTGTATGATTGTGAATGTATGATTGTGATTGTATGATTGTGATTGTATGATTGTGATTGTATGATTGTGATTGTATGATTGTTTTTGTATGATTGTGATTGTATAGTAGTAATTGTATGATTGTCATCGTATGATTGTGATTGTATGAATGTGATTGTATGATTGTGATTGTATGATTGTGATTGTATGATTGTGATTGTATGATTGTGATTGTATGATTGAGATTGTATGATTGTGATTATATTATTGTGATTGTATGATTGTGATTGTATGATTGTGATTGTATGATTGTGATTGTATGATTGTGATTGTATCATTGTTTTTGTATGATTGTGATTGTATGATTGCGATTGTGTGATTGTGATTGTATGATTGTGATTGTATGATTGTGATTGTATGATTGGGATGGTATGATTGTGATTGTATGATTGTGATTGTATGATTGTGATTGTATGATTGGGATTGTATGATTGTGATTGTATGATTGTGATTGTATGATTGAGATTGTATGATAGTGATTGTATTGTTGTGATTGTATGATTGTGATTGTATGATTGTGATTGTATGATTGTGAATGTATGATTGTGATTGTATGATTGTTTTTGTATGAATGTGATTGTATGATTGTGATTGTATGATTGTGTCCGTATGATTGTGATCGTAAGATTGTGGTTGTATAATTATGGTTCTATTATTGTGATTGTATGATTGCTCTTGTATGATTATGATCGTATGATTGTAATTGCATGACTGTGATTGTATGATTGTGATTGTATGATTGCGATCGTATGACTGTGATTGTTTGATTGCGATTGTATGATTGTGATTATATGATTGTGATTGTATGATTGTGATTGTATGATTGTGAATGTATGATTGTGATTGTATGATTGTGATTGTATGATTGTGATTGTATGATTGTTTTTGTATGATTGTGATTGTATAGTAGTAATTGTATGGTTGTCATCGTATGATTGTGATTGTATGAATGTGATTGTATGATTGTGATTGTATGATTGTGATTGCATGATTGTGATTGTATGATTGTGATTGTATGATTGAGATTGTATGATTGTGATTGTATTATTGTGATTGTATGTTTGTGATTGTATGTTTGTGATTTTATGATTGTGATTGTATGATTGTTATTGTATGATTGGGATGGTATGATTGTGATTGTATGATCGAAATTGCATGATTGTGATTGTATGATTGTGATCGTATGCTTGTGATTATATGATTGTGATTGTATGATTGCGATAGTATGATTGTGATTGTATGATTCTGATTGTATGATTGTGATTGTATGATTGTGATTGTTTGATTGCGATTGTATGATTGTGATTGTATGATTGTGATTTTATGATTGTGATTGTATGATTGTGATTGTATGATTGTGATTGTATGATTGTGATTGTATGATTGTGATTGTAAGATTGCGTGTGTATGATTGCGATTGTATGATTGTGATTGTATGATTGTGATTGTATGATTGTGTTTGTATGATTGCGATTGTATGATTGTGATTGTATGATTGTGATTGCATGATTGTGATGGTATGATTGTGATTGTATGATTTTGATTGTATGATTGTGATTGTATGATTGTGATTGTATGATTGTGATTGTATGATTGTTTTTGTATGATTGTTTTTGTATGATTGTGATTGTATAGTAGTAATTGTATGATTGTGATCGTATGATTGTCATTGTATGATTGTGATTGTATCATTGTGATTGAATGATTGTGAGTGTATGATTGCGATTGTATGATTGCGATCGTATGGTTGTGATTGTTTGATTGCGATTGTATGATTGTGATTGTATGATTGTGATTGTATGATTGTGATTGTATGATTGTGATTGTATGATTGTAATTGTATGGTTGTGATTGTATGATTGTGATTGTATGATTGTGATTGTAAGATGGCGCGTGTATGATTGAGAATGTATGATTGTGATGGTATGATTGTGATTGTATGATTGTGATTGTATGATTGTGATTGTATGATTGTGATTGTGTGATTGGGATGGTATGATTGTGATTGTATGATCGAAATTGCATGATTGTCATTGTATGATTGTGATCGTATGCTTGTGATTATATGATTGTGATTGTATGATTGCGATAGTATGATTGTGATTGTATGATTGTGATTGTATGATTGTGATTGTATGATTGTGATTGTTGGATTGCGATTGTATGATTGTGATTGTATGATTGTGATTTTATGATTGTGATTGTATGATTGTGATTGTATGATTGTGATTGTATGATTGTGATTGTATGATTGTGATTGTATGATTGTGATTGTATGATTGTGATTGTATGATTGAGATTGTATGATTGTGATTGTATTATTGTTATTGTATGATTGTGATTGTATGATTGTGATTGTATGATTGTGAATGTATGATTGCGATTGTATTATTGTGATTGTATGACTGTGATTGTATGATTCTTTTTGTATGATTGTGATTGTATAGTAGTAATTGTATGATTGTCTTCGTATGATTGTGATTGTATGATTGTGATTGTATGATTGTGATTGTATGATTGTGATTGTATGATTGCGATAGTATGATTGCGATTGTATGATTGTGATTGTATGATTGTGACTATATTATTGCGATTGTATGATTGTGATTGAATGATTGTGATTGTATGATTGTGATTGTATGGTTGTGATTGTATGATTGTAATTGTATGATTGTGGTCGTATGACTGTGATTGTATGATTGTGATTGTATGATTGTGATTGTATGATTGTGATTGTATGGTTGTGATTGTATGATTGTGACTGTATTATTGTGATTGTATGATTGTGATTGTATGATTGTTTCCGGGAGATTGTATTTATATGATTGCGTTTGTATGATTGTGATTGAATGATTGTGATTGTATGATTCTGATTTTATGAGTGTGAGTGTATGATTGCGATAGCATGAATGTTATTGCATGATGGCGATTACAGGATTGTGATTGTATGATGGTGTTTGTATGACTGTGACTGTATTATTGTGATTGTATGATTGTGATTGTATGATGGTGATGGTATGATTATGATTGTACGATTGTTTTTGTTTGATGGCGATTGTATGATTGTGATTGTATGATTGTGATTGTATTATTGTGATTGTATGATTGTGATTGTATGATTGTGATTGAATGACTGCTTTTGAATGATTGTCATTGTAATATTGTGACTGTATGATTGTGATTGTATGATTGTGACTGTATGACTCTGATTGTATGATTGTGATTGTATGATTGGGATTGGATGATTGTGATTGTATGATTGTGATTGTATGATTGAGATTGTATGATAGTGATTGTATTATTGTGATTGTATGATTGTGATTTTATGATTGTGATTGTATGATTGTGATTGTATGATTGTGATTGTATGACTGTGATTGTATGATTGTTTTTGTATGATTGTGATTGTATAGTAGTAATTGTATGATTGTCTTCGTATGATTGTGATCGTATGATTGTGATTGTATGATTGTGATTGTATGATTGTGATTGTATGATTGTGATTGTATGATTGTGATTGTATCATTGTTTTTGTATGATTGTGATTGTATGATTGCGATTGTGTGATTGTGATTGTATGATTGTGATTGTATGATTGTGATTGTATGATTGGGATGGTATGATTGTGATTGTATGATTGTGATTGTATGATTGTGATTGTATGATTGGGATGGTATGATTGTGATTGTATGATCGAAATTGCATGATTGTGATTGTATGATTGTGATCGTATGCTTGTGATTATATGATTGTGATTGTATGATTGCGATAGTATGACTGTGATTGTATGATTCTGATTGTATGATTGTGATTGTATGATTGTGATTGTTTGATTGCGATTGTATGATTGTGATTGTATGATTGTGATTGTATGATTGTGATTTTATGATTGTGATTGTATGATTGTGATTGTATGATTGTGATTGTATGATTGTGATTGTATGATTGTGATTGTATGATTGCGATTGTATCATTGTGATTGAATGATTGTGATTGTATGATTGTGATTGTATGATTGTGATTGTATGATTGTGATTGTATGAGTGCGATTGTGTGATTGCGATTTTATGATTGTGATTGTATGATTGTTGTTGTATGAATGCCATTGTATGATTGCGATTTTATGATTGTGATTGTATGATTGTTGTTGTATGAATGCCATTGTATGATTGTGATTGTATGATTGTGATTGTATAATTGTGATTGTAGGACTGTGACAGTATGTTTGTGATTGTATGATTGTGGTTGAATGATTGTGATTGTGTGATTGTGATTGTATGGTTGTGATTGTAGGATTGTGATTGTATGATCGTGATTGTGTGATTGTGATTCTGAGATTGTAATTGTATGGTTGTGATCGTATGACAGTGATTGTATGATTGTGATTGTATGATTGTGATTGTATGATTGTGATTGTATGATTGTGATTGTATGAGTTTGATTGTATGATTGTGACTGTATGAGTGTGATTGTATGATTGTAATAGTATGATTGTGATTGTATGATTGTGATTGTATCAATGTTTTTGGGAGATTGTATTTATATGATAGCGATTGTATGATTGTAATTGTATGACTGTGGTAGTATGGTTGTAATTGTATGATTATGATTGTATGATTGTGACTATATTATTGCGATTGTATGATTGTGATTGAATGATTGTGATTGTATGATTGTGATTGTATGATTGTGATTGTATAAGCGCCATTGTATGATTGCGATTTTATGATTGTGATTGTATGATTGTCATTGTATGAATGCCATTGTATGATTGTGATTGTATAAGTGCGATTGTATGATTGCGATTTTATGATTGTTATTGTATGATTGTTATTGTGTGAATGCCATTGTATGATTGTGATTGTATGATTGTGATTGTATGATTCTGATTGCATGATTGTGATTGTATTATTGTGATTGTATGATTGCGATTGTATGGTTGTGATTGTATGATTGTAATTGTATGATTGTGGTCGTATGACTGTGATTGTATGATTGTGATTGTATGGTTGTGATTGTATGATTGTGATTGTATGGTTGTGATTGTATGATTGTGACTGTATTATTGTGATTGTATGATTGTGATTGTATGATTGTTTCCGGGAGATTGTATTTATATGATTGCGTTTGTATGATTGTGATTGAATGATTGTGATTGTATGATTCTGATTTTATGAGTGCGAGTGTATGATTGCGATAGCATGAATGTTATTGCATGATGGCGATTACAGGATTGTGATTGTATGATGGTGATTGTATGACTGTGACTGTATTATTGTGATTGTATGATTGTGATTGTATGATGGTGATGGTATGATTATGATTGTACGATTGTTTTTGTTTGATGGCGATTGTATGATTGTGATTGTATGATTGTGATTGTATTATTGTGATTGTATGATTGTGATTGTATGATTGTGATTGAATGACTGCTTTTGAATGATTGTCATTGTAATATTGTGACTGTATGATTGTGATTGTATGATTGTGATTGTATGACTCTGATTGTATGATTGTGATTGTATGATTGTGATTGTATGATTGGGATTGTATGATTGTGATTGTATGATTGTGATTGTATGATTGAGATTGTATGATAGTGATTGTATTGTTGTGATTGTATGATTGTGATTGTATGATTGTGATTGTATGATTGTGAATGTATGATTGTGATAGTATGATTGTTTTTGTATGAATGTGATTGTATGATTGTGATTGTATGATTGTGTCCGTATGATTGTGATCGTAAGATTGTGGTTGTATAATTATGGTTCTATTATTGTGATTGTATGATTGCTCTTGTATGATTATGATCGTATGATTGTAATTGCATGACTGTGATTGTATGATTGTGATTGTATGATTGAGATTGTATGATTGTGATTGTATTATTGTGATTGTATGTTTGTGATTGTATGTTTGTGATTTTATGATTGTGATTGTATGATTGTTATTGTATGATTGGGATGGTATGATTGTGATTGTATGATCGAAATTGCATGATTGTGATTGTATGATTGTGATCGTATGCTTGTGATTATATGATTGTGATTGTATGATTGCGATAGTATGATTGTGATTGTATGATTCTGATTGTATGATTGTGATTGTATGATTGTGATTGTTTGATTGCGATTGTATGATTGTGATTGTATGATTGTGATTTTATGATTGTGATTGTATGATTGTGATTGTATGATTGTGATTGTATGATTGTGATTGTAAGATTGCGTGTGTATGATTGCGATTGTATGATTGTGATTGTATGATTGTGATTGTATGATTGTGTTTGTATGATTGCGATTGTATGATTGTGATTGTATGATTGTGATTGCATGATTGTGATGGTATGATTGTGATTGTATGATTTTGATTGTATGATTGTGATTGTATGATTGTGATTGTATGATTGTGATTGTATGATTGTGATTGTATGATTGTTTTTGTATGATTGTTTTTGTATGATTGTGATTGTATAGTAGTAATTGTATGATTGTGATCGTATGATTGTCATTGTATGATTGTGATTGTATCATTGTGATTGAATGATTGTGAGTGTATGATTGCGATTGTATGATTGCGATCGTATGGTTGTGATTGTTTGATTGCGATTGTATGATTGTGATTGTATGATTGTGATTGTATGATTGTGATTGTATGATTGTGATTGTATGATTGTAATTGTATGGTTGTGATTGTATGATTGTGATTGTATGATTGTGATTGTAAGATGGCGCGTGTATGATTGAGAATGTATGATTGTGATGGTATGATTGTGATTGTATGATTGTGATTGTATGATTGTGATTGTATGATTGTGATTGTGTGATTGGGATGGTATGATTGTGATTGTATGATCGAAATTGCATGATTGTCATTGTATGATTGTGATCGTATGCTTGTGATTATATGATTGTGATTGTATGATTGCGATTGTGTGATTGTGATTGTATGATTGTGATTGTATGATTGTGATAGTATGATTGTTTTTGTATGAATGTGATTGTATGATTGTGATTGTATGATTGTGTCCGTATGATTGTGATCGTAAGATTGTGGTTGTATAATTATGGTTCTATTATTGTGATTGTATGATTGCTCTTGTATGATTATGATCGTATGATTGTAATTGCATGATTGTGATTGTATGATTGTGATTGTATGATTGTGATTGTATGATTGTGATTGTATGATTGCGATAGTATGATTGCGATTGTATGATTGTGATTGTATGATTGTGATTGTATGATTGTGATTGTTTGATTGCGATTGTATGATTGTGATTGTATGATTGTTTTTGTATGATTGTTTTTGTATGATTGTGATTGTATAGTAGTAATTGTATGATTGTGATCGTATGATTGTCATTGTATGATTGTGATTGTATCATTGTGATTGAATGATTGTGAGTGTATGATTGCGATTGTATGATTGCGATCGTATGACTGTGATTGTTTGATTGCGATTGTATGATTGTGATTGTATGATTGTGATTGTATGATTGTGATTGTATGATTGTGATTGTATGATTGTGATTGTATGATTGTGATTGTATGATTGTGATTGTATGATTGTGATTGTATGATTGTGATTGTATGATTGTGAATGTATGATTGTGATTGTATGATTGTGATTGTATGATTGTGATTGTATGATTGTGATTGTATGATTGTTTTTGTATGATTGTGATTGTATAGTAGTAATTGTATGATTGTCATCGTATGATTGTGATTGTATGAATGTGATTGTATGATTGTGATTGTATGATTGTGATTGTATGATTGTGATTGTATGATTGTGATTGTATGATTGAGATTGTATGATTGTGATTATATTATTGTGATTGTATGATTGTGATTGTATGATTGTGATTGTATGATTGTGATTGTATGATTGTGATTGTATCATTGTTTTTGTATGATTGTGATTGTATGATTGCGATTGTGTGATTGTGATTGTATGATTGTGATTGTATGATTGTGATTGTATGATTGGGATGGTATGATTGTGATTGTATGATTGTGATTGTATGATTGTGATTGTATGATTGGGATGGTATGATTGTGATTGTATGATCGAAATTGCATGATTGTGATTGTATGATTGTGATCGTATGCTTGTGATTATATGATTGTGATTGTATGATTGCGATAGTATGACTGTGATTGTATGATTCTGATTGTATGATTGTGATTGTATGATTGTGATTGTATGATTGTGATTGTATCATTGTTTTTGTATGATTGTGATTGTATGATTGCGATTGTGTGATTGTGATTGTATGATTGTGATTGTATGATTGTGATTGTATGATTGGGATGGTATGATTGTGATTGTATGATTGTGATTGTATGATTGTGATTGTATGATTGGGATGGTATGATTGTGATTGTATGATCGAAATTGCATGATTGTGATTGTATGATTGTGATCGTATGCTTGTGATTATATGATTGTGATTGTATGATTGCGATAGTATGACTGTGATTGTATGATTCTGATTGTATGATTGTGATTGTATGATTGTGATTGTTTGATTGCGATTGTATGATTGTGATTGTATGATTGTGATTTTATGATTGTGATTGTATGATTGTGATTGTATGATTGTGATTGTATGTTTGTGATTGTATGATTGTGATTGTATGATTGTGATTGTATGATTGTGATTGTATGATTGTGATTGTATGATTGTTGTTGTATGAATGCCATTGTATGATTGCGATTTTATGATTGTGATTGTATGGTTGTTGTTGTATGAATGCCATTGTATGATTGTGATTGTATGATTGTGATTGTATAATTGTGATTGTAGGACTGTGACAGTATGTTTGTGATTGTATGATTGTGATTGAATGATTGTGATTGTGTGATTGTGATTGTATGATTGTGATTGTAGGATTGTGATTGTATGATCGTGATTGTGTGATTGTGATTCTGAGATTGTAATTGTATGGTTGTGATCGTATGACAGTGATTGTATGATTGTGATTGTATGATTGTGATTGTATGATTGTGATTGTATGATTGTGATTGTATGATTGTGATTGTATGAGTTTGATTGTATGATTGTGACTGTATGAGTGTGATTGTATGATTGTAATAGTATGATTGTGATTGTATGATTGTGATTGTATCAATGTTTTTGGGAGATTGTATTTATATGATAGCGATTGTATGATTGTAATTGTATGACTGTGGTAGTATGATTGTAATTGTATGATTATGATTGTATGATTGTGACTATATTATTGCGATTGTATGATTGTGATTGAATGATTGTGATTGTATGATTGTGATTGTATGATTGTCATTGTATGAATGCCATTGTATGATTGTGATTGTATAAGTGCGATTGTATGATTGCGATTTTATGATTGTTATTGTATGATTGTTATTGTGTGAATGCCATTGTATGATTGTGATTGTATGATTGTGACTGTATGATTCTGATTGTATGATTGTGATTGTATTATTGTGATTGTATGATTGTGATTGTATGGTTGTGATTGTATGATTGTAATTGTATGATTGTGGTCGTATGACTGTGATTGTATGATTGTGATTGTATGATTGTGATTGTATGATTGTGATTGTATGGTTGTGATTGTATGATTGTGACTGTATTATTGTGATTGTATGATTGTGATTGTATGATTGTTTCCGGGAGATTGTATTTATATGATTGCGTTTATATGATTGTGATTGAATGATTGTGATTGTATGATTCTGATTTTATGAGTGTGAGTGTATGATTGCGATAGCATGAATGTTATTGCATGATGGCGATTACAGGATTGTGATTGTATGATGGTGTTTGTATGACTGTGACTGTATTATTGTGATTGTATGATTGTGATTGTATGATGGTGATGGTATGATTATGATTGTACGATTGTTTTTGTTTGATGGCGATTGTATGATTGTGATTGTATGATTGTGATTGTATTATTGTGATTGTATGATTGTGATTGTATGATTGTGATTGAATGACTGCTTTTGAATGATTGTCATTGTAATATTGTGACTGTATGATTGTGATTGTATGATTGTGACTGTATGACTCTGATTGTATGATTGTGATTGTATGATTGGGATTGGATGATTGTGATTGTATGATTGTGATTGTATGATTGAGATTGTATGATAGTGATTGTATTATTGTGATTGTATGATTGTGATTGTATGATTGTGATTGTATGATTGTGAATGTATGATTGTGATTGTATGATTGTGATTGTATGATTGTTTTTGTATGACTGTGATTGTATAGTAGTAATTGTATGATTGTCATCGTATGATTGTGATTGTATGATTGTTTTCGTATGATTGTGATTGTATAGTAGTAATTGTATGATTGTCTTCGAATGATTGTGATCGCATGATTGTGATGGTATGATTGTGATTGTATCATTGTGATTGAATGATTGTGGGTGTATGATTGTGATTGTATGATTGTGATTGTATGATTGTGATTGAATGATTGTTTTTGTATGAATGTGATTGTATGATTGTGATTGTATGATTGCGTCCGTATGATTGTGATCGTAAGATTGTGGTTGTATAATTATGGTTCTATTATTGTGATTGTATGATTGCTCTTGTATGATTATGATCGTATGATTGTAATTGCATGATTGTGATTGTATGATTGTGATTGTATGATTGCGATCGTATGACTGTGATTGTTTGATTGCGATTGTATGATTGTGATTATATGATTGTGATTGTATGATTGTGATTGTATGATTGTGATTGTATGATTGTGATTGTATGATTGTGATTGTATGATTGTGATTGTATGATTGTGATTGTATGATTGTGATTGTATGATTGTGATTGTATGATTGTGATTGTATGATTGTGATTGTATGATTGTGATTGTATGATTGTGAATGTATGATTGTGATTGTATGATTGTGATTGTATGATTGTGATTGTATGATTGTTTTTGTACGATTGTGATTGTATAGTAGTAATTGTATGGTTGTCATCGTATGATTGTGATTGTATGAATGTGATTGTATGATTGTGATTGTATGATTGTGATTGTATGATTGTGATTGTATGATTGTGATTGTATGATTGTGATTGTATGATTGAGATTGTATGATTGTGATTGTATTATTGTGATTGTATGTTTGTGATTGTATGATTGTGATTGTATGATTGTGAATGTATGATTGTGATTGTATGATTGTGATTGTATGACTGTGATTGTATGATTGTGATTGTATGATTGTGATTGTATGATTGTTTTTGTATGATTGTGATTGTATAGTAGTAATTGTATGGTTGTCATCGTATGATTGTGATTGTATGAATGTGATTGTATGATTGTGATTGTATGATTGTGATTGTATGATTGTGATTGTATGATTGGGATGGTATGATTGTGATTGTATGATCGAAATTGCATGATTGTGATTGTATGATTGTGATCGTATGCTTGTGATTATATGATTGTGATTGTATGATTGCGATAGTATGATTGTGATTGTATGATTCTGATTGTATGATTGTGATTGTATGATTGTGATTGTTTGATTACGATTGTATGATTGTGATTGTATGATTGTGATTTTATGATTGTGATTGTATGATTGTGATTGTATGATTGTGATTGTATGATTGTGATTGTATGATTGTGATTGTAAGATTGCGTGTGTATGATTGCGATTGTATGATTGTGATTGTATGATTGTGATTGTATGATTGTGTTTGTATGATTGCGATTGTATGATTGTGATTGTATGATTGTGATTGCATGATTGTGATGGTATGATTGTGATGGTATGATTGTGATTGTATGATTTTGATTGTATGATTGTGATTGTATGATTGTGATTGTATGATTGTGATTGTATGATTGTTTTTGTATGATTGTTTTTGTATGATTGTGATTGTATAGTAGTAATTGTATGATTGTGATCGTATGATTGTCATTGTATGATTGTGATTGTATCATTGTGATTGAATGATTGTGATTGTATCATTGTTTTTGTATGATTGTGATTGTATGATTGCGATTGTGTGATTGTGATTGTATGATTGTGATTGTATGATTGTGATTGTATGATTGGGATGGTATGATTGTGATTGTATGATTGTGATTGTATGATTGTGATTATATGATTGGGATGGTATGATTGTGATTGTATGATCGAAATTGCATGATTGTCATTGTATGATTGTGATCGTATGCTTGTGATTATATGATTGTGATTGTATGATTGCGATAGTATGATTGTGATTGTATGATTGTGATTGTATGATTGTGATTGTATGATTGTGATTGTTTGATTGCGATTGTATGATTGTGATTGTATGATTGTGATTTTATGATTGTGATTGTATGATTGTGATTGTATGATTGTGATTGTATGATTGTGATTGTATGATTGTGATTGTATGATTGTGATTGTATGATTGAGATTGTATGATTGCGATTGTATTATTGTGATTGTATGATTGTGATTGTATGATTGTGATTGTATGATTGTGAATGTATGATTGCGATTGTATTATTGTGATTGTATGACTGTGATTGTATGATTGTTTTTGTATGATTGTGATTGTATAGTAGTAATTGTATGATTGTCTTCGTATGATTGTGATCGTATGATTGTGATTGTATGATTGTGATTGTATGATTGTGATTGTATGATTGTGATTGTATCATTGTTTTTGTATGATTGTGATTGTATGATTGCGATTGTGTGATTGTGATTGTATGATTGTGATTGTATGATTGTGATAGTATGATTGTTTTTGTATGAATGTGATTGTATGATTGTGATTGTATGATTGTGTCCGTATGATTGTGATCGTAAGATTGTGGTTGTATAATTATGGTTCTATTATTGTGATTGTATGATTGCTCTTGTATGATTATGATCGTATGATTGTAATTGCATGATTGTGATTGTATGATTGTGATTGTATGATTGTGATTTTATGATTGTGATTGTATGATTGCGATAGTATGATTGCGATTGTATGATTGTGATTGTATGATTGTGATTGTATGATTGTGATTGTTTGATTGCGATTGTATGATTTTGATTCTATGATTGTGATTTTATGATTGTGATTGTATGATTGTGAATGTATGATTGTGATTGTATGATTGTGATTGTATGATTGTGATTGTATGATTGTTTTTGTATGATTGTGATTGTATAGTAGTAATTGTATGATTGTCATCGTATGATTGTGATTGTATGAATGTGATTGTATGATTGTGATTGTATGATTGTGATTGTATGATTGAGATTGTATGATTGTGATTATATTATTGTGATTGTATGGTTGCGATTGTATGATTGTGATTGTATGATTGTGAATGTATGATTGTGATTGTATGATTGTGATTGTATGATTGTGATTATATTATTGTGATTGTATGGTTGTGATTGTATGATTGTGATTGTATGATTGTGAATGTATGATTGTGATTGTATGATTGTGATTGTATGACTGTGATTGTATGATTGTTTTTGTATGATTGTGATTGTATAGTTGTAATTGTATGATTGTCTTCGTATGATTGTGATCGTATGATTGTGATTGTATGATTGTGATTGTATGATTGTGATTGTATGATTGTGATTGTATGATTGTGATTGTATCATTGTGATTGTATAATTGTGAATGTATGATTGCGATTGTATGATTGCGATCGTATGACTGTGATTGTTTGATTGCGATTGTATGATTGTGATTGTATGATTGTGATTGTATGATTGTGATTGTATGATTGTGATTGTATGATTGTGATTGTATGATTGTGATTGTATGATTGTGATTGTATGATTGTGATTGTATGATTGTGAATGTATGATTGTGATTGTATGATTGTGATTGTATGATTGTGATTGTATGATTGTTTTTGTATGATTGTGATTGTATAGTAGTAATTGTATGATTGTCATCGTATGATTGTGATTGTATGATTGTTTTCGTATGATTGTGATTGTATAGTAGTAATTGTATGATTGTCTTCGAATGATTGTGATCGTATGATTGTGATGGTATGATTGTGATTGTATCATTGTGATTGAATGATTGTGGGTGTATGATTGTGATTGTATGATTGTGATTGTATGATTGTGATTGAATGATTGTTTTTGTATGAATGTGATTGTATGATTGTGATTGTATGATTGCGTCCGTATGATTGTGATCGTAAGATTGTGGTTGTATAATTATGGTTCTATTATTGTGATTGTATGATTGCTCTTGTATGATTATGATCGTATGATTGTAATTGCATGATTGTGATTGTATGATTGTGATTGTATGATTGCGATCGTATGACTGTGATTGTTTGATTGCGATTGTATGATTGTGATTATATGATTGTGATTGTATGATTGTGATTGTATGATTGTGATTGTATGATTGTGATTGTATGATTGTGATTGTATGATTGTGATTGTATGATTGTGATTGTATGATTGTGATTGTATGATTGTGATTGTATGATTGTGATTGTATGATTGTGATTGTATGATTGTGATTGTATGATTGTGAATGTATGATTGTGATTGTATGATTGTGATTGTATGATTGTGATTGTATGATTGTTTTTGTACGATTGTGATTGTATAGTAGTAATTGTATGGTTGTCATCGTATGATTGTGATTGTATGAATGTGATTGTATGATTGTGATTGTATGATTGTGATTGTATGATTGTGATTGTATGATTGTGATTGTATGATTGTGATTGTATGATTGAGATTGTATGATTGTGATTGTATTATTGTGATTGTATGTTTGTGATTGTATGATTGTGATTGTATGATTGTGAATGTATGATTGTGATTGTATGATTGTGATTGTATGACTGTGATTGTATGATTGTGATTGTATGATTGTGATTGTATGATTGTTTTTGTATGATTGTGATTGTATAGTAGTAATTGTATGGTTGTCATCGTATGATTGTGATTGTATGAATGTGATTGTATGATTGTGATTGTATGATTGTGATTGTATGATTGTGATTGTATGATTGGGATGGTATGATTGTGATTGTATGATCGAAATTGCATGATTGTGATTGTATGATTGTGATCGTATGCTTGTGATTATATGATTGTGATTGTATGATTGCGATAGTATGATTGTGATTGTATGATTCTGATTGTATGATTGTGATTGTATGATTGTGATTGTTTGATTACGATTGTATGATTGTGATTGTATGATTGTGATTTTATGATTGTGATTGTATGATTGTGATTGTATGATTGTGATTGTATGATTGTGATTGTATGATTGTGATTGTAAGATTGCGTGTGTATGATTGCGATTGTATGATTGTGATTGTATGATTGTGATTGTATGATTGTGTTTGTATGATTGCGATTGTATGATTGTGATTGTATGATTGTGATTGCATGATTGTGATGGTATGATTGTGATGGTATGATTGTGATTGTATGATTTTGATTGTATGATTGTGATTGTATGATTGTGATTGTATGATTGTGATTGTATGATTGTTTTTGTATGATTGTTTTTGTATGATTGTGATTGTATAGTAGTAATTGTATGATTGTGATCGTATGATTGTCATTGTATGATTGTGATTGTATCATTGTGATTGAATGATTGTGATTGTATCATTGTTTTTGTATGATTGTGATTGTATGATTGCGATTGTGTGATTGTGATTGTATGATTGTGATTGTATGATTGTGATTGTATGATTGGGATGGTATGATTGTGATTGTATGATTGTGATTGTATGATTGTGATTATATGATTGGGATGGTATGATTGTGATTGTATGATCGAAATTGCATGATTGTCATTGTATGATTGTGATCGTATGCTTGTGATTATATGATTGTGATTGTATGATTGCGATAGTATGATTGTGATTGTATGATTGTGATTGTATGATTGTGATTGTATGATTGTGATTGTTTGATTGCGATTGTATGATTGTGATTGTATGATTGTGATTTTATGATTGTGATTGTATGATTGTGATTGTATGATTGTGATTGTATGATTGTGATTGTATGATTGTGATTGTATGATTGTGATTGTATGATTGAGATTGTATGATTGCGATTGTATTATTGTGATTGTATGATTGTGATTGTATGATTGTGATTGTATGATTGTGAATGTATGATTGCGATTGTATTATTGTGATTGTATGACTGTGATTGTATGATTGTTTTTGTATGATTGTGATTGTATAGTAGTAATTGTATGATTGTCTTCGTATGATTGTGATCGTATGATTGTGATTGTATGATTGTGATTGTATGATTGTGATTGTATGATTGTGATTGTATCATTGTTTTTGTATGATTGTGATTGTATGATTGCGATTGTGTGATTGTGATTGTATGATTGTGATTGTATGATTGTGATAGTATGATTGTTTTTGTATGAATGTGATTGTATGATTGTGATTGTATGATTGTGTCCGTATGATTGTGATCGTAAGATTGTGGTTGTATAATTATGGTTCTATTATTGTGATTGTATGATTGCTCTTGTATGATTATGATCGTATGATTGTAATTGCATGATTGTGATTGTATGATTGTGATTGTATGATTGTGATTTTATGATTGTGATTGTATGATTGCGATAGTATGATTGCGATTGTATGATTGTGATTGTATGATTGTGATTGTATGATTGTGATTGTTTGATTGCGATTGTATGATTTTGATTCTATGATTGTGATTTTATGATTGTGATTGTATGATTGTGAATGTATGATTGTGATTGTATGATTGTGATTGTATGATTGTGATTGTATGATTGTTTTTGTATGATTGTGATTGTATAGTAGTAATTGTATGATTGTCATCGTATGATTGTGATTGTATGAATGTGATTGTATGATTGTGATTGTATGATTGTGATTGTATGATTGAGATTGTATGATTGTGATTATATTATTGTGATTGTATGGTTGCGATTGTATGATTGTGATTGTATGATTGTGAATGTATGATTGTGATTGTATGATTGTGATTGTATGATTGTGATTATATTATTGTGATTGTATGGTTGTGATTGTATGATTGTGATTGTATGATTGTGAATGTATGATTGTGATTGTATGATTGTGATTGTATGACTGTGATTGTATGATTGTTTTTGTATGATTGTGATTGTATAGTTGTAATTGTATGATTGTCTTCGTATGATTGTGATCGTATGATTGTGATTGTATGATTGTGATTGTATGATTGTGATTGTATGATTGTGATTGTATGATTGTGATTGTATCATTGTGATTGTATAATTGTGAATGTATGATTGCGATTGTATGATTGCGATCGTATGACTGTGATTGTTTGATTGCGATTGTATGATTGTGATTGTATGATTGTGATTGTATGATTGTGATTGTATGATTGTGATTGTATGATTGTGATTGTATGATTGTGATTGTATGATTGTGATTGTATGATTGTGATTGTATGATTGTGAATGTATGATTGTGATTGTATGATTGTGATTGTATGATTGTGATTGTATGATTGTTTTTGTATGATTGTGATTGTATAGTAGTAATTGTATGATTGTCATCGTATGATTGTGATTGTATGATTGTTTTTGTATGATTGTGATTGTATAGTAGTAATTGTATGATTGTCATCGTATGATTGTGATTGTATGAATGTGATTGTATGATTGTGATTGTATGATTGTGATTGTATGATTGTGATTGTATGATTGTGATTGTATGATTGTGATTGTATGATTGAGATTGTATGATTGTGATTATATTATTGTGATTGTATGGTTGTGATTGTATGATTGTGATTGTATGATTGTGAATGTATGATTGTGATTGTATGATTGTGATTGTATGACTGTGATTGTATGATTGTTTTTGTATGATTGTGATTGTATAGTAGTAATTGTATGATTGTCTTCGTATGATTGTGATCGTATGATTGTGATTGTATGATTGTGATTGTATGATTGTGATTGTATGATTGTGATTGTATGATTGTGATTGTATCATTGTTTTTGTATGATTGTGATTGTATGATTGCGATTGTGTGATTGTGATTGTATGATTGTGATTGTATGATTGTGATTGTATGATTGGGATGGTATGATTGTGATTGTATGATTGTGATTGTATGATTGGGATGGTATGATTGTGATTGTATGATCGAAATTGCATGATTGTGATTGTATGATTGTGATCGTATGCTTGTGATTATATGATTGTGATTGTATGATTGCGATAGTATGACTGTGATTGTATGATTCTGATTGTATGATTGTGATTGTATGATTGTGATTGTTTGATTGCGATGGTATGATTGTGATTGTATGATTGTGATTTTATGATTGTGATTGTATGATTGTGATTGTATGATTGTGATTGTATGATTGTGATTGTATGATTGTGATTGTATGATTGTGATTGTATGATTGTGATTGTATGATTGCGATTGTATCATTGTGATTGAATGATTGTGATTGTATGATTGTGATTGTATGATTGTGATTGTATGATTGTGATTGTATGAGTGCGATTGTGTGATTGCGATTTTATGATTGTGATTGTATGATTGTTGTTGTATGAATGCCATTGTATGATTGCGATTTTATGATTGTGATTGTATGATTGTTGTTGTATGAATGCCATTGTATGATTGTGATTGTATGATTGTGATTGTATAATTGTGATTGTAGGACTGTGACAGTATGTTTGTGATTGTATGATTGTGATTGAATGATTGTGATTGTGTGATTGTGATTGTATGGTTGTGATTGTAGGATTGTGATTGTATGATCGTGATTGTGTGATTGTGATTCTGAGATTGTAATTGTATGGTTGTGATCGTATGACAGTGATTGTATGATTGTGATTGTATGATTGTGATTGTATGATTGTGATTGTATGATTGTGATTGTATGATTGTGATTGTATGAGTTTGATTGTATGATTGTGACTGTATGAGTGTGATTGTATGATTGTAATAGTATGATTGTGATTGTATGATTGTGATTGTATCAATGTTTTTGGGAGATTGTATTTATATGATAGCGATTGTATGATTGTAATTGTATGACTGTGGTAGTATGGTTGTAATTGTATGATTATGATTGTATGATTGTGACTATATTATTGCGATTGTATGATTGTGATTGAATGATTGTGATTGTATGATTGTGATTGTATGATTGTGATTGTATAAGCGCCATTGTATGATTGCGATTTTATGATTGTGATTGTATGATTGTCATTGTATGAATGCCATTGTATGATTGTGATTGTATAAGTGCGATTGTATGATTGTGATTGTATGATTGTAATTGTATGATTGTGGTCGTATGACTGTGATTGTATGATTGTGATTGTATGGTTGTGATTGTATGATTGTGATTGTATGGTTGTGATTGTATGATTGTGACTGTATTATTGTGATTGTATGATTGTGATTGTATGATTGTTTCCGGGAGATTGTATTTATATGATTGCGTTTGTATGATTGTGATTGAATGATTGTGATTGTATGATTCTGATTTTATGAGTGCGAGTGTATGATTGCGATAGCATGAATGTTATTGCATGATGGCGATTACAGGATTGTGATTGTATGATGGTGATTGTATGACTGTGACTGTATTATTGTGATTGTATGATTGTGATTGTATGATGGTGATGGTATGATTATGATTGTACGATTGTTTTTGTTTGATGGCGATTGTATGATTGTGATTGTATGATTGTGATTGTATTATTGTGATTGTATGATTGTGATTGTATGATTGTGATTGTATGATTGTGATTGAATGACTGCTTTTGAATGATTGTCATTGTAATATTGTGACTGTATGATTGTGATTGTATGATTGTGATTGTATGACTCTGATTGTATGATTGTGATTGTATGATTGTGATTGTATGATTGGGATTGTATGATTGTGATTGTATGATTGTGATTGTATGATTGAGGTTGTATGATAGTGATTGTATTGTTGTGATTGTATGATTGTGATTGTATGATTGTGATTGTATGATTGTGAATGTATGATTGTGATTGTATGATTGTGATTGTATGATTGTTTTTGTGTGATTGTTTTTGTATGATTGTGATTGTATAGTAGTAATTGTATGATTGTGATCGTATGATTGTCATTGTATGATTGTGATTGTATCATTGTGATTGAATGATTGTGAGTGTATGATTGCGATTGTATGATTGCGATCGTATGGTTGTGATTGTTTGATTGCGATTGTATGATTGTGATTGTATGATTGTGATTGTATGATTGTGATTGTATGATTGTGATTGTATGATTGTAATTGTATGGTTGTGATTGTATGATTGTGATTGTATGATTGTGATTGTAAGATGGCGCGTGTATGATTGAGAATGTATGATTGTGATGGTATGATTGTGATTGTATGATTGTGATTGTATGATTGTGATTGTATGATTGTGATTGTATGATTGTGATTGTATCATTGTTTTTGTATGATTGTGATTGTATGATTGCGATTGTGTGATTGTGATTGTATGATTGTGATTGTATGATTGGGATGGTATGATTGTGATTGTATGATTGTGATTGTATGATTGTGATTGTATGATTGTGATTGTATGATTGGGATGGTATGATTGTGATTGTATGATCGAAATTGCATGATTGTCATTGTATGATTGTGATCGTATGCTTGTGATTATATGATTGTGATTGTATGATTGCGATAGTATGATTGTGATTGTATGATTGTGATTGTATGATTGTGATTGTATGATTGTGATTGTTTGATTGCGATTGTATGATTGTGATTGTATGATTGTGATTTTATGATTGTGATTGTATGATTGTGATTGTATGATTGTGATTGTATGATTGTGATTGTATGATTGTGATTGTATGATTGTGATTGTATGATTGAGATTGTATGATTGTGATTGTATTATTGTGATTGTATGATTGTGATTGTATGATTGTGATTGTATGATTGTGAATGTATGATTGCGATGGTATTATTGTGATTATATGACTGTGATTGTATGATTGTTTTTGTATGATTGTGATTGTATAGTAGTAATTGTATGATTGTCTTCGTATGATTGTGATCGTATGATTGTGATTGTATGATTGTGATTGTATGATTGTGATTGTATGATTGTGATTGTATGATTGTGATTGTATGATTGTGATTGTTTGATTGCGATTGTATGATTGCGATTGTGTGATTGTGATTGTATGATTGTGATTGTATGATTGTGATAGTATGATTGTTTTTGTATGAATGTGATTGTATGATTGTGATTGTATGATTGTGTCCGTATGATTGTGATCGTAAGATTGTGGTTGTATAATTATGGTTCTATTATTGTGATTGTATGATTGCTCTTGTATGATTATGATCGTATGATTGTAATTGCATGATTGTGATTGTATGATTGTGATTGTATGATTGTGATTGTATGATTGTGATTGTATGATTGCGATAGTATGATTGCGATTGTATGATTGTGATTGTATGATTGTGATTGTATGATTGTGATTGTTTGATTGCGATTGTATGATTGTGATTCTATGATTGTGATTTTATGATTGTGATTGTATTATTGTGATTGTATGATTGTGATTGTATGATTGCGATAGTATGATTGTGATTGTATGATTCTGATTGTATGATTGTGATTGTATGATTGTGATTGTTTGATTGCGATTGTATGATTGTGATTGTATGATTGTGATTTTATGATTGTGATTGTATCATTGTGATTGAATGATTGTGAGTGTATGATTGCGATTGTATGATTTGGATCGTATGATTGTGATTGTTTGATTGCGATTGTATGATTGTGATTGTATGATTGTGATTGTATGATTGTGATTGTATGATTGTGATTGTATGATTGTAATTGTATGGTTGTGATTGTATGATTGTGATTGTATGATTGTGATTGTATGATTGTGATTGTAAGATGGCGCGTGTATGATTGAGATTGTATGATTGTGATTGTATGATTGTGATTTTATGATTGTGATTGTATGATTGTGATTGTATGATTGTGATAGTATGATTGTTATTGCATGATTGCGATTGCAGAATTGTGTTTGTATGATTGTTATTGTATGATTGTGGTTGTATGTTTGTGATTGTATTAATGTGATTGTATGGTTGTGATTGTACGTTTGTGATTGTATGATTGCGATTGTATGATCGTGATTGTATGATTGTGATTGTATAGTTGTGATTGTGTGATTGTGATTGTATGATTGTGATGGTATGATTGCGATTGTATGATTGTGTTTGCATGGTTGTGATTGCACGATTGTGATTGCACGATAGTGATTCTATGATTGTGATTGTATGATTGCGGCTGTATGAGTGTGAATGTATGATTGTGATTGTATGACTGTGATTGTATGATTGTGATTGTATGATTGTGATTGTAGGATTGTGACAGTATGTTTGTGGTTGTATGATTGTGATTGTATGATTGTGATTGTATGATTGTGATTGTATGATTGTGATTGTATGATTGTGATTGTGTGATTGTGATTGTATGTGTGTGATTGTATGATTGTGACTGTATGAGTGTGATTGTATGATTGTGATAGTATGATTGTGATTGTATGATTGTGATTGTATCAATGTTTTTGGGAGATTGTATTTATATGGTTGCGATTGTATGATTGTTATTGTATGATTGTGATTGTATGTTTGTGATTGTATCAATGATTTTGGGAGATTGTATTTATATGGTTGCGATTGTATGATTATTATTGTATGATTGTGATTGTATGTTTGTGATTGTATTATTGTGATTGTATGGTTGTGATTGTATGGTTGTGATTGTATGATTGCGTTTGTATGACCGTGATTGTATGATTCTGATTTTATGAGTGTGATTGTATGATTGCGATAGCATGATTGTTATTGCGTGATTGCGATTGCAGGATTGTGATTGTATGATGGTGATTGTATGACTGTGACTGTATAATTGTGATTGTATGATTGTGATTATATGAGTGTGATTGTATGATTGTGATTGTATGACTGCGATTGTATGATTGTGATTGTATTATTGCGATTGTATTATTGTGCTTCTATGATTGTGATTGTATGATTGTGATTGTATGAGTGCGATTGTATGATTGTGACTGTATGATTGTGATAGTATGATTCTATTTGATGATTGTGATTGTATGATTGTGACTGTATTATTGTGATTTTATGATTGTGTATGAGAGATTGTAAATGAATGATTGCTATTTTATGGGTGTGATTGTGTTATTGTGATTGTGAGTTTGTGATTCTGAGATTGTAATTGTATGACTGCCATTGTATGATCGTGATGGTATGATTGTTTTTGTATGATTGTGATTGTATGATTGTAATTGTATGATTGTGGTCGTATGACAGTGATTGCATGATTGTGATTGTATGATTGTGATTGTACGATTGTGACTGTACGATTGTGACTGTACGATTGTGATTGTACGATTGTGATTGTACGATTGTGATTGTACGATTGTGATTGTACGATTGTGATTGTACGATTGTGATTGTACGATTGTGATTGTACGATTGTGATTGTACGATTGTGATTGTACGATTGTGATTGTATGGTTGTGATTGTATGATTGTGATTGTATGAGTGTGATTGTGACTATATGAGTGTGATTGTATGATTGTGATTGTATGATTGTGATTGTATCAATGTTTTTTGGATATTGTATTTATATGATTGCGATTGTATGATAGTTATTGTATGATTGTGATTGTATGTTTGTGATTGTATTATTGTGATTGTATGGTTGTGATTGTATGGTTGTAATTGTATGATTGCGATTGTATGATCGTGATTGTATGATTGTGAGTGTATGATTGTGCTTGTATGATTGTGACTGTATGATTGTGATTGTATGATTGTGATTGTATCAATGTTTTTGGGAGATTGTATTCATATGATTGCGATTGTATGATTGTGATTGAATGACTGCTTTTGAATGTTTGTGATTGTATTATTGTGATTGTATGATTATGATTGTATGACTGTGATTGTATGATTGTGATTGTATGATTGGGTCCGTATGAGTGTGAGTGTATGATTGTGATAGTATGATTGTTATTGTATTATTGTGATTGTATGATTGTGATTGTATGATTGCGATTGTATGATCGTGATTGTATGATTGTGATTGTATGATTGTGATTGTATGATTGTGATTGTATGATTGTGATTGTATGATAGTGATTGTATGATTGTGATTTTATGATTGTGATTGTATGATTGTGATTGTATGATTGTGATTGTATGATTGTGACGGTATGAGTGTGATTGTATGATTGTGATAGTATGATTGTTATTGCATGATTGCGATTGCAGAATTGTGTTGGTATGATTGTTATTGTATGATTGTGATTGTATGTTTGTGATTGTATGGTTGTGATTGTATGGTTGTGATTGTATGATTGCGATTGTATGATCGTGATTGTATGATTGTTGTTGTATGAATGCCATTGTATGATTGCGATTTTATGAATGTGACTGTATGACTGTGATTGTATGATTGTGGTCGCATGACTGGGATTGTATGATTGTGATTGTATGATTGTGATTGTATGATTGTGATAGTATGATTGCGACTGCAGGATTGTGCTTGTATGATTGCATTTGTATGATCGTGATTGTATGATTGTGATTGCATGATTGTGATTGCATGATTGTCATTGCATGATTGTGATTGTAATTGCGATTGTATGAATGTAATTGTATGACTGTGGTTGTATGACTCTGATTGTATGATAGTGATTTTATGATTGCGACTGTATGATTGGGATTGTATGATTTGATTGTATTTTTGTGAATGTATGATTGTGATTGTATGACTGTGATTTTATGATTGTGATTGTATCAGTGTTTTTGGGAGATTGTATTTACATGATTGCGATTGTATCATTGTGATTGAATGATTGTGATTGTATGATTGTGATTGTATGATTGTGATTGTATGATTGTGATTGTATGATTGTGATTGTATGATTGTGATTGTATGAGTGCGATTGTGTGATTGCGATTTTATGATTGTGATTGTATGATTGTTGTTGTATGAATGCCATTGTATGATTGCGATTTTATGATTGTGATTGTATGATTGTTGTTGTATGAATGCCATTGTATGATTGTGATTGTATGATTGTGATTGTATAATTGTGATTGTAGGACTGTGACAGTATGTTTGTGATTGTATGATTGTGATTGAATGATTGTGATTGTGTGAATGCCATTGTATGATTGTGATTGTATGATTGTGATTGTATGATTGTGATTGTATGATTCTGATTGTATGATTGTGATTGTATTATTGTGATTGTATGATTGTGATTGTATGGTTGTGATTGTATGATTGCAATTGTATGATTGTGGTCGTATGACTGTGATTGTATGATTGTGATTGTATGATTGTGATTGTATGATTGTGATTGTATGGTTGTGATTGTATGATTGTGACTGTATTATTGTGATTGTATGATTGTGATAATATGATTGTTTCCGGGAGATTGTATTTATATGATTGCGTTTGTATGATTGTGATTGAATGATTGTGATTGTATGATTCTGATTTTATGAGTGTGAGTGTATGATTGCGATAGCATGAATGTCATTGCATGATAGCGATTACAGGATTGTGATTGTATGATGGTGATTGTATGACTGTGACTGTATTATTGTGATTGTATGATTGTGATTGTATGATGGTGATGGTATGATTATGATTGTACGATTGTTTTTGTTTGATGGCGATTGTATGATTGTGATTGTATGATTGTGATTGTATTATTGTGATTGTATGATTGTGATTGTATGATTGTGATTGAATGACTGCTTTTGAATGATTGTCATTGTAATATTGTGACTGTATGATTGTGATTGTATGATTGTGATTGTATGACTCTGATTGTATGATTGTGGTTGTATGATTGTGATTGTATGATTGGGATTGTATGATTGTGATTGTATGATTGTGATTGTATGATTGTGAATGTATGATTGCGATTGTATTATTGTGATTGTATGACTGTGATTGTATGATTGTTTTTGTATGATTGTGGTTGTATAGTAGTAATTGTATGATTGTCTTCGTATGATTGTGATCGTATGATTGTGATTGTATGATTGTGATTGTATGATTGTGATTGTATGATTGTGATTGGATCATTGTTTTTGTATGATTGTGATTGTATGATTGCGATTGTGTGATTGTGATTGTATGATTGTGATTGGATCATTGTTTTTGTGTGATTGTGATTGTATGATTGTGATTGTATGATTGTGATTGTATGATTGTGAATGTATGATTGTGATTGTATGATTGTGATTGTATGATTGTTTTTGTATGACTGTGATTGTATAGTAGTAATTGTATGATTGTCATCGTATGATTGTGATTGTATGATTGTTTTCGTATGATTGTGATTGTATAGTAGTAATTGTATGATTGTCTTCGTATGATTGTGATCGTAAGATTGTGGTTGTATAATTATGGTTCTATTATTGTGATTGTATGATTGCTCTTGTATGATTATGATCGTATGATTGTAATTGCATGATTGTGATTGTATGATTGTGATTGTATGATTGCGATCGTACGACTGTGATTGTTTGATTGCGATTGTATGATTGTGATTGTATGATTGTGATTGTATGATTGTGATTGTATGTTTGTGATTGTATGATTGTGATTGAATGATTGTGATTGTGTGATTGTGATTGTATGATTGTGATTGTAGGATTGTGATTGTATGATCGTGATTGTGTGATTGTGATTCTGAGATTGTAATTGTATGGTTGTGATCGTATGACAGTGATTGTATGATTGTGATTGTATGATTGTGATTGTATGATTGTGATTGTATGATTGTGATTGTATGATTGTGATTGTATGATTGTGATTGTATGAGTTTGATTGTATGATTGTGACTGTATGAGTGTGATTGTATGATTGTAATAGTATGATTGTGATTGTATGATTGTTTCCGGGAGATTGTATTTATATGATTGCGTTTGTATGATTGTGATTGAATGATTGTGATTGTATGATTCTGATTTTATGAGTGTGAGTGTATGATTGCGATAGCATGAATGTTATTGCATGATGGCGATTACAGGATTGTGATTGTATGATGGTGATTGTATGACTGTGACTGTATTATTGTGATTGTATGATTGTGATTGTATGATGGTGATGGTATGATTATGATTGTACGATTGTTTTTGTTTGATGGCGATTGTATGATTGTGATTGTATGATTGTGATTGTATTATTGTGATTGTATGATTGTGATTGTATGATTGTGATTGAATGACTGCTTTTGAATGATTGTCATTGTAATATTGTGACTGTATGACTGTGATTGTATGATTGTGATTGTATGACTCTGATTGTATGATTGTGATTGTATGATTGGGATTGTATGATTGTGATTGTATGATTGTGATTGTATGATTGAGATTGTATGATAGTGATTGTATTATTGTGATTGTATGATTGTGATTGTATGATTGTGATTGTATGATTGTGAATGTATGATTGTGATTGTATGATTGTGATTGTATGATTGTTTTTGTATGACTGTGATTGTATAGTAGCAATTGTATGATTGTCATCGTATGATTGTGATTGTATGATTGTTTTCGTATGATTGTGATTGTATAGTAGTAATTGTATGATTGTCTTCGTATGATTGTGATCGTATGATTGTGATGGTATGATTGTGATTGTATCATTGTGATTGAATGATTGTGAGTGTATGATTGTGATTGTATGATTGTGATTGTATGATTGTTTTTGTATGAATGTGATTGTATGATTGTGATTGTATGATTGCGTCCGTATGATTGTGATCGTAAGATTGTGGTTGTATAATTATGGTTCTATTATTGTGATTGTATGATTGCTCTTGTATGATTATGATCGTATGATTGTAATTGCATGATTGTGATTGTATGATTGTGATTGTATGATTGCGATCGTATGACTGTGATTGTTTGATTGCGATTGTATGATTGTGATTATATGATTGTGATTGTATGATTGTGATTGTATGATTGTGATTGTATGATTGTGATTGTATGATTGTGATTGTATGATTGTGATTGTATGATTGTGATTGTATGATTGTGATTGTATGATTGTGATTGTATGATTGTGATTGTATGATTGTGAATGTATGATTGTGATTGTATGATTGTGACTGTATGATTGTGATTGTATGATTGTTTTTGTACGATTGTGATTGTATAGTAGTAATTGTATGGTTGTCATCGTATGATTGTGATTGTATGAATGTGATTGTATGATTGTGATTGTATGATTGTGATTGTATGATTGTGATTGTATGATTGTGATTGTATGATTGTGATTGTATGATTGAGATTGTATGATTGTGATTGTATTATTGTGATTGTATGTTTGTGATTGTATGATTGTGATTGTATGATTGTGAATGTATGATTGTGATTGTATGATTGTGATTGTATGACTGTGATTGTATGATTGTGGTTGGATGATTGTGATTGTATGATTGTTTTTGTATGATTGTGATTGTATAGTAGTAATTGTATGGTTGTCATCGTATGATTGTGATTGTATGAATGTGATTGTATGATTGTGATTGTATGATTGTGATTGTATGATTGTGATTGTATGATTGTGATTGTATGATTGAGATTGTATGATTGTGATCGTATGATTGTGATTGTATGATTGTGATTGTATGATTGTGATTGTATGATTGTGATTGTATCATTGTTTTTGTATGATTGTGATTGTATGATTGCGATTGTGTGATTGTGATTGTATGATTGTGATTGTATGATTGTGATTGTATGATTGGGATGGTATGATTGTGATTGTATGATTGTGATTGTATGATTGTGATTGTATGATTGGGATGGTATGATTGTGATTGTATGATCGAAATTGCATGATTGTGATTGTATGATTGTGATCGTATGCTTGTGATTATATGATTGTGATTGTATGATTGCGATAGTATGATTGTGATTGTATGATTCTGATTGTATGATTGTGCTTGTATGATTGTGATTGTTTGATTGCGATTGTATGATTGTGATTGTATGATTGTGATTTTATGATTGTGATTGTATGATTGTGATTGTATGATTGTGATTGTATGATTGTGATTGTATGATTGTGATTGTATGATTGTGATTGTAAGATTGCGTGTGTATGATTGCGATTGTATGATTGTGATTGTATGATTGTGATTGTATGATTGTGTTTGTATGATTGCGATTGTATGATTGTGATTGTATGATTGTGATTGCATGATTGTGATGGTATGATTGTGATTGTATGATTTTGATTGTATGATTGTGATTGTATGATTGTGATTGTATGATTGTGATTGTATGATTGTTTTTGTATGATTGTTTTTGTATGATTGTGATTGTATAGTAGTAATTGTATGATTGTGATCGTATGATTGTCATTGTATGATTGTGATTGTATCATTGTGATTGAATGAATGTGAGTGTATGATTGTGATTGTATGATTGGGATGGTATGATTGTGATTGTATGATTGTGATTGTATGATTGTGATTGTATGATTGTGATTGTATGATTGTGAATGTATGATTGTGATTGTATGATTGTGATTGTATGACTGTGATTGTATGATTGTTTTTGTATGATTGTGATTGTATAGTAGTAATTGTATGATTGTCTTCGTATGATTGTGATCGTATGATTGTGATTGTATGATTGTGATTGTATGATTGTGATTGTATCATTGTTTTTGTATGATTGTGATTGTATGATTGCGATTGTGTGATTGTGATTGTATGATTGTGATTGTATGATTGTGATTGTATGATTGGGATGGTATGATTGTGATTGTATGATTGTGATTGTATGATTGTGATTGTATGATTGGGATGGTATGATTGTGATTGTATGATCGAAATTGCATGATTGTCATTGTATGATTGTGATCGTATGCTTGTGATTATATGATTGTGATTGTATGATTGCGATAGTATGATTGTGATTGTATGATTGTGATTGTATGATTGTGATTGTATGATTGTGATTGTTTGATTGCGATTGTATGATTGTGATTGTATGATTGTGATTTTATGATTGTGATTGTATGATTGTGATTGTATGATTGTGATTGTATGATTGTGATTGTATGATTGTGATTGTATGATTGTGATTGTATGATTGTGATTGTATGATTGAGAGTGTATGATTGTGATTGTATTATTGTGATTGTATGATTGTGATTGTATGATTGTGATTGTATGATTGTGAATGTATGATTGCGATTGTATTATTGTGATTGTATGACTGTGATTGTATGATTGTTTTTGTATGATTGTGATTGTATAGTAGTAATTGTATGATTGTCTTCGTATGATTGTGATCGTATGATTGTGATTGTATGATTGTGATTGTATGATTGTGATTGTATGATTGTGATTGTATGATTGTGATTGTATGATTGTGATTGTATCATTGTTTTTGTATGATTGTGATTGTATGATTGCGATTGTGTGATTGTGATTGTATGATTGTGATTGTATGATTGTGATAGTATGATTGTTTTTGTATGAATGTGATTATATGATTGTGATTGTATGATTGTGTCCGTATGATTGTGATCGTAAGATTGTGGTTGTATAATTATGGTTCTATTATTGTGATTGTATGATTGCTCTTGTATGATTATGATCGTATGATTGTAATTGCATGATTGTGATTGTATGATTGTGATTGTATGATTGTGATTTTATGATTGTGATTGTATGATTGCGATAGTATGATTGCGATTGTATGATTGTGATTGTATGATTGTGATTGTATGATTGTGATTGTTTGATTGCGATTGTATGATTGTGATTCTATGATTGTGATTTTATGATTGTGATTGTATGATTGTGATTGTATGATTGTGATTGTATGATTGTGATTGTAAGATTGCGTGTGTATGATTGCGATTGTATGATTGTGATTGTATGATTGTGATTGTATGACTGTGTTTGTATGATTGCGATTGTATGATTGTGATTGTATGATTGTGATTGCATGATTGTGATTGTATGATTGTGATTGTATGATTTTGATTGTATGATTGTGATTGTATGATTGTTTTTGTATGATTGTTTTTGTATGATTGTGATTGTATAGTAGTAATTGTATGATTGTGATCGTATGATTGTCATTGTATGATTGTGATTGTATCATTGTGATTGAATGATTGTGAGTGTATGATTGCGATTGTATGATTGCGATCGTATGACTGCGATCGTTTGATTGCGATTGTATGATTGTGATTGTATGATTGTGATTGTATGATTGTGATTGTATGATTGTGATTGTATGATTGTGAATGTATGATTGTGATTGTATGATTGTGATTGTATGATTGTGATTGTATGATTGTTTTTGTATGATTGTGATTGTATAGTAGTAATTGTATGATTGTCATCGTATGATTGTGATTGTATGAATGTGATTGTATGATTGTGATTGTATGATTGTGATTGTATGATTGAGATTGTATGATTGTGATTATATTATTGTGATTGTATGGTTGTGATTGTATGATTGTGATTGTATGATTGTGAATGTATGATTGTGATTGTATGATTGTGATTGTATGATTGTGATTATATTATTGTGATTGTATGGTTGTGATTGTATGGTTGTGATTGTATGATTGTGATTGTATGATTGTGAATGTATGATTGTGATTGTATGATTGTGATTGTATGACTGTGATTGTATGATTGTTTTTGTATGATTGTGATTGTATAGTAGTAATTGTATGATTGTCTTCGTATGATTGTGATCGTATGATTGTGATTGTATGATTGTGATTGTATGATTGTGATTGTATGATTGTGATTGTATGATTGTGATTGTATCATTGTGATTGTATGATTGTGAATGTATGATTGCGATTGTATGATTGCGATCGTATGACTGTGATTGTTTGACTGCGATTGTATGATTGTGATTGTATGATTGTGATTGTATGATTGTGATTGTATGATTGTGATTGTATGATTGTGATTGTATGATTGTGATTGTATGATTGTGATTGTATGATTGTGATTGTATGATTGTGATTGTATGATTGTGATTGTATGATTGTGATTGTATGATTGTGAATGTATGATTGTGATTGTATGATTGTGATTGTATGATTGTTTTTGTATGATTGTGATTGTATAGTAGTAATTGTATGATTGTCATCGTATGATTGTGATTGTATGATTGTTTTTGTATGATTGTGATTGTATAGTAGTAATTGTATGATTGTCATCGTATGATTGTGATTGTATGAATGTGATTGTATGATTGTGATTGTATGATTGTGATTGTATTATTGTGATTGTATGTTTGTGATTGTATGATTGTGATTGTATGATTGTGAATGTATGATTGTGATTGTATGATTGTGATTGTATGACTGTGATTGTATGATTGTGATTGTATGATTGTGATTGTATGATTGTTTTTGTATGATTGTGATTGTATAGTAGTAATTGTATGGTTGTCATCGTATGATTGTGATTGTATGATTGTGATTGTATGATTGTGATTGTATGATTGTGATTGTATGATTGAGATTGTATGATTGTGATTATATTATTGTGATTGTATGGTTGTGATTGTATGATTGTGATTGTACGATTGTGAATGTATGATTGTGATTGTATGATTGTGATTGTATGACTGTGATTGTATGATTGTTTTTGTATGATTGTGATTGTATAGTAGTAATTGTATGATTGTCTTCGTATGATTGTGATCGTATGATTGTGATTGTATGACTGTGATTGTATGATTGTGATTGTATGATTGTGATTGTATGATTGTGATTGTATCATTGTTTTTGTATGATTGTGATTGTATGATTGCGATTGTGTGATTGTGATTGTATGATTGTGATTGTATGATTGTGATTGTATGATTGGGATGGTATGATTGTGATTGTATGATTGTGATTGTATGATTGTGATTGTATGATTGGGATGGTATGATTGTGATTGTATGATTGTGATTGTATGATTGTGATTGTATGATTGTGATTGTATGATTGTGATTGTATGATTGTGATTGTATGATTGTGAATGTATGATTGTGATTGTATGATTGTGATTGTATGATTGTGATTGTATGATTGTTTTTGTACGATTGTGATTGTATAGTAGTAATTGTATGGTTGTCATCGTATGATTGTGATTGTATGAATGTGATTGTATGATTGTGATTGTATGATTGTGATTGTATGATTGTGATTGTATGATTGTGATTGTATGATTGTGATTGTATGATTGAGATTGTATGATTGTGATTGTATTATTGTGATTGTATGTTTGTGATTGTATGATTGTGATTGTATGATTGTGAATGTATGATTGTGATTGTATGATTGTGATTGTATGACTGTGATTGTATGATTGTGATTGTATGATTGTGATTGTATGATTGTTTTTGTATGATTGTGATTGTATAGTAGTAATTGTATGGTTGTCATCCTATGATTGTGATTGTATGAATGTGATTGTATGATTGTGATTGTATGATTGTGATTGTATGATTGTGATTGTATGATTGTGATTGTATGATTGAGATCGTATGATTGTGATCGTATGATTGTGATTGTATGATTGTGATTGTATGATTGTGATTGTATGATTGTGATTGTATCATTGTTTTTGTATGATTGTGATTGTATGATTGCGATTGTGTGATTGTGATTGTATGATTGTGATTGTATGATTGTTTTTGTATGATTGTGATTGTATAGTAGTAATTGTATGGTTGTCATCGTATGATTGTGATTGTATGATTGTGATTGTATGATTGTGATTGTATGATTGTGATTGTATGATTGAGATTGTATGATTGTGATTATATTATTGTGATTGTATGGTTGTGATTGTATGATTGTGATTGTACGATTGTGAATGTATGATTGTGATTGTATGATTGTGATTGTATGACTGTGATTGTATGATTGTTTTTGTATGATTGTGATTGTATAGTAGTAATTGTATGATTGTCTTCGTATGATTGTGATCGTATGATTGTGATTGTATGACTGTGATTGTATGATTGTGATTGTATGATTGTGATTGTATGATTGTGATTGTATCATTGTTTTTGTATGATTGTGATTGTATGATTGCGATTGTGTGATTGTGATTGTATGATTGTGATTGTATGATTGTGATTGTATGATTGGGATGGTATGATTGTGATTGTATGATTGTGATTGTATGATTGTGATTGTATGATTGGGATGGTATGATTGTGATTGTATGATTGTGATTGTATGATTGTGATTGTATGATTGTGATTGTATGATTGTGATTGTATGATTGTGATTGTATGATTGTGAATGTATGATTGTGATTGTATGATTGTGATTGTATGATTGTGATTGTATGATTGTTTTTGTACGATTGTGATTGTATAGTAGTAATTGTATGGTTGTCATCGTATGATTGTGATTGTATGAATGTGATTGTATGATTGTGATTGTATGATTGTGATTGTATGATTGTGATTGTATGATTGTGATTGTATGATTGTGATTGTATGATTGAGATTGTATGATTGTGATTGTATTATTGTGATTGTATGTTTGTGATTGTATGATTGTGATTGTATGATTGTGAATGTATGATTGTGATTGTATGATTGTGATTGTATGACTGTGATTGTATGATTGTGATTGTATGATTGTGATTGTATGATTGTTTTTGTATGATTGTGATTGTATAGTAGTAATTGTATGGTTGTCATCGTATGATTGTGATTGTATGAATGTGATTGTATGATTGTGATTGTATGATTGTGATTGTATGATTGTGATTGTATGATTGTGATTGTATGATTGAGATCGTATGATTGTGATCGTATGATTGTGATTGTATGATTGTGATTGTATGATTGTGATTGTATGATTGTGATTGTATCATTGTTTTTGTATGATTGTGATTGTATGATTGCGATTGTGTGATTGTGATTGTATGATTGTGATTGTATGATTGGGATGGTATGATTGTGATTGTATGATTGTGATTGTATGATTGTGATTGTATGATTGGGATGGTATGATTGTGATTGTATGATCGAAATTGCATGATTGTGATTGTATGATTGTGATCGTATGCTTGTGATTATATGATTGTGATTGTATGATTGCGATAGTATGATTGTGATTGTATGATTCTGATTGTATGATTGTGATTGTATGATTGTGATTGTTTGATTGCGATTGTATGATTGTGATTGTATGATTGTGATTTTATGATTGTGATTGTATGATTGTGATTGTATGATTGTGATTGTATGATTGTGATTGTATGATTGTGATTGTATGATTGTGATTGTAAGATTGCGTGTGTATGATTGCGATTGTATGATTGTGATTGTATGATTGTGATTGTATGATTGTGTTTGTATGATTGCGATTGTATGATTGTGATTGTATGATTGTGATTGCATGATTGTGATGGTATGATTGTGATGGTATGATTGTGATTGTATGATTTTGATTGTATGATTGTGATTGTATGATTGTGATTGTATGATTGTGATTGTATGATTGTTTTTGTATGATTGTTTTTGTATGATTGTGATTGTATAGTAGTAATTGTATGATTGTGATCGTATGATTGTCATTGTATGATTGTGATTGTATCATTGTGATTGAATGAATGTGAGTGTATGATTGTGATTGTATGATTGGGATGGTATGATTGTGATTGTATGATTGTGATTGTATGATTGTGATTGTATGATTGTGATTGTATGATTGTGAATGTATGATTGTGATTGTATGATTGTGATTGTATGACTGTGATTGTATGATTGTTTTTGTATGATTGTGATTGTATAGTAGTAATTGTATGATTGTCTTCGTATGATTGTGATCGTATGATTGTGATTGTATGATTGTGATTGTATGATTGTGATTGTATCATTGTTTTTGTATGATTGTGATTGTATGATTGCGATTGTGTGTTTGTGATTGTATGATTGTGATTGTATGATTGTGATTGTATGATTGGGATGGTATGATTGTGATTGTATGATTGTGATTGTATGATTGTGATTGTATGATTGGGATGGTATGATTGTGATTGTATGATCGAAATTGCATGATTGTCATTGTATGATTGTGATCGTATGCTTGTGATTATATGATTGTGATTGTATGATTGCGATAGTATGATTGTGATTGTATGATTGTGATCGTATGATTGTCATTGTATGATTGTGATTGTATCATTGTGATTGAATGATTGTGAGTGTATGATTGCGATTGTATGATTGCGATCGTATGACTGCGATCGTTTGATTGCGATTGTATGATTGTGATTGTATGATTGTGATTGTATGATTGTGATTGTATGATTGTGATTGTATGATTGTGATTGTATGATTGTGATTGTATGATTGTGATTGTATGATTGTGAATGTATGATTGTGATTGTATGATTGTGATTGTATGATTGTTTTTGTATGATTGTGATTGTATAGTAGTAATTGTATGATTGTCATCGTATGATTGTGATTGTATGATTGAGATTGTATGATTGTGATTATATTATTGTGATTGTATGGTTGTGATTGTATGATTGTGATTGTATGATTGTGAATGTATGATTGTGATTGTATGATTGTGATTGTATGATTGTGATTATATTATTGTGATTGTATGGTTGTGATTGTATGATTGTGATTGTATGATTGTGAATGTATGATTGTGATTGTATGATTGTGATTGTATGACTGTGATTGTATGATTGTTTTTGTATGATTGTGATTGTATAGTAGTAATTGTATGATTGTCTTCGTATGATTGTGATCGTATGATTGTGATTGTATGATTGTGATTGTATGATTGTGATTGTATGATTGTGATTGTATGATTGTGATTGTATCATTGTGATTGTATGATTGTGAATGTATGATTGCGATTGTATGATTGCGATCGTATGACTGTGATTGTTTGACTGCGATTGTATGATTGTGATTGTATGATTGTGATTGTATGATTGTGATTGTATGATTGTGATTGTATGATTGTGATTGTATGATTGTGATTGTATGATTGTGATTGTATGATTGTGATTGTATGATTGTGAATGTATGATTGTGATTGTATGATTGTGATTGTATGATTGTTTTTGTATGATTGTGATTGTATAGTAGTAATTGTATGATTGTCATCGTATGATTGTGATTGTATGATTGTTTTTGTATGATTGTGATTGTATAGTAGTAATTGTATGATTGTCATCGTATGATTGTGATTGTATGAATGTGATTGTATGATTGTGATTGTATGATTGTGATTGTATGATTGTGATTGTATGATTGTGATTGTATGATTGAGATTGTATGATTGTGATTATATTATTGTGATTGTATGGTTGTGAGTGTATGATTGTGATTGTATGATTGTGAATGTATGATTGTGATTGTATGATTGTGATTGTATGACTGTGATTGTATGATTGTTTTTGTATGATTGTGATTGTATAGTAGTAATTGTATGATTGTCTTCGTATGATTGTGATCGTATGATTGTGATTGTATGACTGTGATTGTATGATTGTGATTGTATGATTGTGATTGTATGATTGTGATTGTATCATTGTTTTTGTATGATTGTGATTGTATGATTGCGATTGTGTGATTGTGATTGTATGATTGTGATTGTATGATTGTGATTGTATGATTGGGATGGTATGATTGTGATTGTATGATTGTGACTGTATGATTGTGATGGTATGATTGGGATGGTATGATTGTGATTGTATGATCGAAATTGCATGATTGTGATTGTATGATTGTGATCGTATGCTTGTGATTATATGATTGTGATTGTATGATTGCGATAGTATGACTGTGATTGTATGATTCTGATTGTATGATTGTGATTGTATGATTGTGATTGTTTGATTGCGATTGTATGATTGTGATTGTATGATTGTGATTTTATGATTGTGATTGTATGATTGTGATTGTATGATTGTGATTGTATGATTGTGATTGTATGATTGTGATTGTATGATTGTGATTGTATGATTGTTGTTGTATGAATGCCATTGTATGATTGCGATTTTATGATTGTGATTGTATGATTGTTGTTGTATGAATGCCATTGTATGATTGTGATTGTATGATTGTGATTGTATAATTGTGATTGTAGGACTGTGACAGTATGTTTGTGATTGTATGATTGTGATTGAATGATTGCGATTGTATGGTTGTGATTGTATGATTGTGATTGTATGATTGTGATTGTATGATTGTTTTTGTATGATTGTGATTGTATAGTAGTAATTGTATGATTGTCATCGTATGATTGTGATTGTATGAATGTGATTGTATGATTGTGATTGTATGATTGTGATTGTATGATTGAGATTGTATGATTGTGATTATATTATTGTGATTGTATGGTTGTGATTGTATGATCGTGATTGTGTGATTGTGATTCTGAGATTGTAATTGTATGGTTGTGATCGTATGACAGTGATTGTATGATTGTGATTGTATGATTGTGATTGTATGATTGTGATTGTATGATTGTGATTGTATGAGTTTGATTGTATGATTGTGACTGTATGAGTGTGATTGTATGATTGTAATAGTATGATTGTGATTGTATGATTGTGATTGTATCAATGTTTTTGGGAGATTGTATTTATATGATAGCGATTGTATGATTGTAATTGTATGACTGTGGTAGTATGGTTGTAATTGTATGATTATGATTGTATGATTGTGACTATATTATTGCGATTGTATGATTGTGATTGAATGATTGTGATTGTATGATTGTGATTGTATGATTGTGATTGTATAAGCGCCATTGTATGATTGCGATTTTATGATTGTGATTGTATGATTGTCATTGTATGAATGCCATTGTATGATTGTGATTGTATAAGTACGATTGTATGATTGCGATTTTATGATTGTTATTGTATGATTGTTATTGTGTGAATGCCATTGTATGATTGTGATTGCATGATTGTGGTTGTATGATTGTGATTGTATGATTGAGATTGTATGATTGTGATTGTATTATTGTGATTGTATGTTTGTGATTGTATGTTTGTGATTGTATGATTGTGATTGTATGATTGTGATTGTATGATTGGGATGGTATGATTGTGATTGTATGATCGAAATTGCATGATTGTGATTGTATGATTGTGATCGTATGCTTGTGATTATATGATTGTGATTGTATGATTGCGATAGTATGATTGTGATTGTATGATTCTGATTGTATGATTGTGATTGTATGATTGTGATTGTTTGATTGCGATTGTATGATTGTGATTGTATAATTGTGATTTTATGATTGTGATTGTATGATTGTGATTGTATGATTGTGATTGTATGATTGTGATTGTAAGATTGCGTGTGTATGATTGCGATTGTATGATTGTGATTGTATGATTGTGATTGTATGATTGTCATTGTATGATTGTGATTGTATCATTGTGATTGAATGATTGTGAGTGTATGATTGCGATTGTATGATTTGGATCGTATGATTGTGATTGTTTGATTGCGATTGTATGATTGTGATTGTATGATTGTGATTGTATGATTGTGATTGCATGATTGTGATGGTATGATTGTGATTGTATGATTTTGATTGTATGATTGTGATTGTATGATTGTGATTGTATGATTGTGATTGTATGATTGTTTTTGTATGATTGTTTTTGTATGATTGTGATTGTATAGTAGTAATTGTATGATTGTGATCGTATGATTGTCATTGTATGATTGTGATTGTATCATTGTGATTGAATGATTGTGAGTGTATGATTGCGATTGTATGATTTGGATCGTATGATTGTGATTGTTTGATTGCGATTGTATGATTGCGATTGTATGATTGTGATTGTATGATTGTGATTGTATGATTGTGATTGTATGATTGTAATTGTATGGTTGTGATTGTATGATTGTGATTGTATGATTGTGATTGTATGTTTGTGATTGTAAGATGGCGCGTGTATGATTGAGATTGTATGATTGTGATTGTATGATTGTGATTGTATGATTGTGATTGTATGATTGTGATTGTATGATTGTGAATGTATGATTGTGATTGTATGATTGTGATTGTATGATTGTGATTGTATGATTGTTTTTGTATGATTGTGATTGTATAGTAGTAATTGTATGATTGTCATCGTATGATTGTAATTGTATGAATGTGATTGTATGATTGTGATTGTATGATTGTGATTGTATGATTGAGATTGTATGATTGTGATTATATTATTGTGATTGTATGGTTGTGATTGTATGATTGTGATTGTATGATTGTGAATGTATGATTGTGATTGTATGATTGTGATTGTATGATTGTGATTATATTATTGTGATTGTATGGTTGTGATTGTATGATTGTGATTGTATGATTGTGAATGTATGATTGTGATTGTATGATTGTGATTGTATGACTGTGATTGTATGATTGTTTTTGTATGATTGTGATTGTATAGTAGTAATTGTATGATTGTCTTCGTATGATTGTGATCGTATGATTGTGATTGTATGATTGTGATTGTATGATTGTGATTGTATGATTGTGATTGTATGATTGTGATTGTATGATTGTGATTGTATCATTGTGATTGTATGATTGTGAATGTATGATTGCGATTGTATGATTGCGATCGTATGACTGTGATTGTTTGACTGCGGTTGTATGATTGTGATTGTATGATTGTGATTGTATGATTGTGATTGTATGATTGTGATTGTATGATTGTGATTGTATGATTGTGATTGTATGATTGTGATTGTATGATTGTGATTGTATGATTGTGATTGTATGATTGTGATTGTATGATTGTGAATGTATGATTGTGATTGTATGATTGTGATTGTATGATTGTTTTTGTATGATTGTGATTGTATAGTAGTAATTGTATGATTGTCATCGTATGATTGTGATTGTATGATTGTTTTTGTATGATTGTGATTGTATAGTAGTAATTGTATAATTGTCATCGTATGATTGTGATTGTATGAATGTGATTGTATGATTGTGATTGTATGATTGTGATTGTATGATTGTGATTGTATGATTGTGATTGTATGATTGTGATTGTATGATTGAGATTGTATGATTGTGATTATATTATTGTGATTGTATGGTTGTGATTGTATGATTGTGATTGTATGATTGTGAATGTATGATTGTGATTGTATGATTGTGATTGTATGACTGTGATTGTATGATTGTTTTTGTATGATTGTGATTGTATAGTAGTAATTGTATGATTGTCTTCGTATGATTGTGATCGTATGATTGTGATTGTATGACTGTGATTGTATGATTGTGATTGTATGATTGTGATTGTATGATTGTGATTGTATCATTGTTTTTGTATGATTGTGATTGTATGATTGCGATTGTGTGATTGTGATTGTATGATTGTGATTGTATGATTGTGATTGTATGATTGGGATGGTATGATTGTGATTGTATGATTGTGATTGTATGATTGTGATTGTATGATTGGGATGGTATGATTGTGATTGTATGATCGAAATTGCATGATTGTGATTGTATGATTGTGATCGTATGCTTGTGATTATATGATTGTGATTGTATGATTGCGATAGTATGACTGTGATTGTATGATTCTGATTGTATGATTGTGATTGTATGATTGTGATTGTTTGATTGCGATTGTATGATTGTGATTGTATGATTGTGATTTTATGATTGTGATTGTATGATTGTGATTGTATGATTGTGATTGTATGATTGTGATTGTATGATTGTGATTGTATGATTGTGATTGTATGATTGTTGTTGTATGAATGCCATTGTATGATTGCGATTTTATGATTGTGATTGTATGATTGTTGTTGTATGAATGCCATTGTATGATTGTGATTGTATGATTGTGATTGTATAATTGTGATTGTAGGACTGTGACAGTATGTTTGTGATTGTATGATTGTGATTGAATGATTGCGATTGTATGGTTGTGATTGTATGATTGTGATTGTATGATTGTGATTGTATGATTGTTTTTGTATGATTGTGATTGTATAGTAGTAATTGTATGATTGTCATCGTATGATTGTGATTGTATGAATGTGATTGTATGATTGTGATTGTATGATTGTGATTGTATGATTGAGATTGTATGATTGTGATTATATTATTGTGATTGTATGGTTGTGATTGTATGATCGTGATTGTGTGATTGTGATTCTGAGATTGTAATTGTATGGTTGTGATCGTATGACAGTGATTGTATGATTGTGATTGTATGATTGTGATTGTATGATTGTGATTGTATGATTGTGATTGTATGAGTTTGATTGTATGATTGTGACTGTATGAGTGTGATTGTATGATTGTAATAGTATGATTGTGATTGTATGATTGTGATTGTATCAATGTTTTTGGGAGATTGTATTTATATGATAGCGATTGTATGATTGTAATTGTATGACTGTGGTAGTATGGTTGTAATTGTATGATTATGATTGTATGATTGTGACTATATTATTGCGATTGTATGATTGTGATTGAATGATTGTGATTGTATGATTGTGATTGTATGATTGTGATTGTATAAGCGCCATTGTATGATTGCGATTTTATGATTGTGATTGTATGATTGTCATTGTATGAATGCCATTGTATGATTGTGATTGTATAAGTACGATTGTATGATTGCGATTTTATGATTGTTATTGTATGATTGTTATTGTGTGAATGCCATTGTATGATTGTGATTGCATGATTGTGGTTGTATGATTGTGATTGTATGATTGAGATTGTATGATTGTGATTGTATTATTGTGATTGTATGTTTGTGATTGTATGTTTGTGATTGTATGATTGTGATTGTATGATTGTGATTGTATGATTGGGATGGTATGATTGTGATTGTATGATCGAAATTGCATGATTGTGATTGTATGATTGTGATCGTATGCTTGTGATTATATGATTGTGATTGTATGATTGCGATAGTATGATTGTGATTGTATGATTCTGATTGTATGATTGTGATTGTATGATTGTGATTGTTTGATTGCGATTGTATGATTGTGATTGTATAATTGTGATTTTATGATTGTGATTGTATGATTGTGATTGTATGATTGTGATTGTATGATTGTGATTGTAAGATTGCGTGTGTATGATTGCGATTGTATGATTGTGATTGTATGATTGTGATTGTATGATTGTCATTGTATGATTGTGATTGTATCATTGTGATTGAATGATTGTGAGTGTATGATTGCGATTGTATGATTTGGATCGTATGATTGTGATTGTTTGATTGCGATTGTATGATTGTGATTGTATGATTGTGATTGTATGATTGTGATTGCATGATTGTGATGGTATGATTGTGATTGTATGATTTTGATTGTATGATTGTGATTGTATGATTGTGATTGTATGATTGTGATTGTATGATTGTTTTTGTATGATTGTTTTTGTATGATTGTGATTGTATAGTAGTAATTGTATGATTGTGATCGTATGATTGTCATTGTATGATTGTGATTGTATCATTGTGATTGAATGATTGTGAGTGTATGATTGCGATTGTATGATTTGGATCGTATGATTGTGATTGTTTGATTGCGATTGTATGATTGCGATTGTATGATTGTGATTGTATGATTGTGATTGTATGATTG
Source organism: Megachile rotundata (assembly GCF_050947335.1). Lineage (NCBI taxonomy): Eukaryota > Metazoa > Arthropoda > Insecta > Hymenoptera > Megachilidae > Megachile > Megachile rotundata. Next base: position 541,671 of record NW_027473324.1, read on the forward strand.
TGATTGTATGATTGTAATTGTATGGTTGTGATTGTATGATTGTGATTGTATGATTGTGATTGTATGATTGTGATTGTAAGATGGCGCGTGTATGATTGAGATTGTATGATTGTGATTGTATGATTGTGATTGTATGATTGTGATTGTATGATTGTGATTGTATGATTGTGAATGTATGATTGTGATTGTATGATTGTGATTGTATGATTGTGATTGTATGATTGTTTTTGTATGATTGTGATTGTATAGTAGTAATTGTATGATTGTCATCGTATGATTGTAATTGTATGAATGTGATTGTATGATTGTGATTGTATGATTGTGATTGTATGATTGAGATTGTATGATTGTGATTATATTATTGTGATTGTATGGTTGTGATTGTATGATTGTGATTGTATGATTGTGAATGTATGATTGTGATTGTATGATTGTGATTGTATGATTGTGATTATATTATTGTGATTGTATGGTTGTGATTGTATGATTGTGATTGTATGATTGTGAATGTATGATTGTGATTGTATGATTGTGATTGTATGACTGTGATTGTATGATTGTTTTTGTATGATTGTGATTGTATAGTAGTAATTGTATGATTGTCTTCGTATGATTGTGATCGTATGATTGTGATTGTATGATTGTGATTGTATGATTGTGATTGTATGATTGTGATTGTATGATTGTGATTGTATCATTGTGATTGTATGATTGTGAATGTATGATTGCGATTGTATGATTGCGATCGTATGACTGTGATTGTTTGACTGCGGTTGTATGATTGTGATTGTATGATTGTGATTGTATGATTGTGATTGTATGATTGTGATTGTATGATTGTGATTGTATGATTGTGATTGTATGATTGTGATTGTATGATTGTGATTGTATGATTGTGAATGTATGATTGTGATTGTATGATTGTGATTGTATGATTGTTTTTGTATGATTGTGATTGTATAGTAGTAATTGTATGATTGTCATCGTATGATTGTGATTGTATGATTGTTTTTGTATGATTGTGATTGTATAGTAGTAATTGTATAATTGTCATCGTATGATTGTGATTGTATGAATGTGATTGTATGATTGTGATTGTATGATTGTGATTGTATGATTGTGATTGTATGATTGTGATTGTATGATTGTGATTGTATGATTGAGATTGTATGATTGTGATTATATTATTGTGATTGTATGGTTGTGATTGTATGATTGTGATTGTATGATTGTGAATGTATGATTGTGATTGTATGATTGTGATTGTATGACTGTGATTGTATGATTGTTTTTGTATGATTGTGATTGTATAGTAGTAATTGTATGATTGTCTTCGTATGATTGTGATCGTATGATTGTGATTGTATGACTGTGATTGTATGATTGTGATTGTATGATTGTGATTGTATGATTGGGATGGTATGATTGTGATTGTATGATCGAAATTGCATGATTGTGATTGTATGATTGTGATCGTATGCTTGTGATTATATGATTGTGATTGTATGATTGCGATAGTATGACTGTGATTGTATGATTCTGATTGTATGATTGTGATTGTATGATTGTGATTGTTTGATTGCGATTGTATGATTGTGATTGTATGATTGTGATTTTATGATTGTGATTGTATGATTGTGATTGTATGATTGTGATTGTATGATTGTGATTGTATGATTGTGATTGTATGATTGTGATTGTATGATTGTTGTTGTATGAATGCCATTGTATGATTGCGATTTTATGATTGTGATTGTATGATTGTTGTTGTATGAATGCCATTGTATGATTGTGATTGTATGATTGTGATTGTATAATTGTGATTGTAGGACTGTGACAGTATGTTTGTGATTGTATGATTGTGATTGAATGATTGCGATTGTATGGTTGTGATTGTATGATTGTGATTGTATGATTGTTTTTGTATGATTGTGATTGTATAGTAGTAATTGTATGATTGTCATCGTATGATTGTGATTGTATGAATGTGATTGTATGATTGTGATTGTATGATTGTTATTGTATGATTGAGATTGTATGATTGTGATTATATTATTGTGATTGTATGGTTGTGATTGTATGATCGTGATTGTGTGATTGTGATTCTGAGATTGTAATTGTATGGTTGTGATCGTATGACAGTGATTGTATGATTGTGATTGTATGATTGTGATTGTATGATTGTGATTGTATGATTGTGATTGTATGAGTTTGATTGTATGATTGTGACTGTATGAGTGTGATTGTATGATTGTAATAGTATGATTGTGATTGTATGATTGTGATTGTATCAATGTTTTTGGGAGATTGTATTTATATGATAGCGATTGTATGATTGTAATTGTATGACTGTGGTAGTATGGTTGTAATTGTATGATTATGATTGTATGATTGTGACTATATTATTGCGATTGTATGATTGTGATTGAATGATTGTGATTGTATGATTGTGATTGTATGATTGTGATTGTATAAGCGCCATTGTATGATTGCGATTTTATGATTGTGATTGTATGATTGTCATTGTATGAATGCCATTGTATGATTGTGATTGTATAAGTACGATTGTATGATTGCGATTTTATGATTGTTATTGTATGATTGTTATTGTGTGAATGCCATTGTATGATTGTGATTGTATGATTGTGATTGTATGATTCTGATTGCATGATTGTGATTGTATTATTGTGATTGTATGATTGCGATTGTATGGTTGTGATTGTATGATTGTAATTGTATGATTGTGGTCGTATGACTGTGATTGTATGATTGTGATTGTATGGTTGTGATTGTATGATTGTGATTGTATGGTTGTGATTGTATGATTGTGACTGTATTATTGTGATTGTATGATTGTGATTGTATGATTGTTTCCGGGAGATTGTATTTATATGATTGCGTTTGTATGATTGTGATTGAATGATTGTGATTGTATGATTCTGATTTTATGAGTGTGAGTGTATGATTGCGATAGCATGAATGATATTGCATGATGGCGATTACAGGATTGTGATTGTATGATGCTGATTGTATGACTGTGACTGTATTATTGTGATTGTATGATTGTGATTGTATGATGGTGATGGTATGATTATGATTGTACGATTGTTTTTGTTTGATGGCGATTGTATGATTGTGATTGTATGATTGTGATTGTATTATTGTGATTGTATGATTGTGATTGTATGATTGTGATTGAATGACTGCTTTTGAATGATTGTCATTGTAATATTGTGACTGTATGATTGTGATTGTATGATTGTGATTGTATGACTCTGATTGTATGATTGTGATTGTATGATTGTGATTGTATGATTGGGATTGTATGATTGTGATTGTATGATTGTGATTGTATGATTGAGATTGTATGATAGTGATTGTATTGTTGTGATTGTATGATTGTGATTGTATGATTGTGATTGTATGATTGTGAATGTATGATTGTGATTGTATGATTGTTTTTGTATGAATGTGATTGTATGATTGTGATTGTATGATTGTGTCCGTATGATTGTGATCGTAAGATTGTGGTTGTATAATTATGGTTCTATTATTGTGATTGTATGATTGCTCTTGTATGATTATGATCGTATGATTGTAATTGCATGATTGTGATTGTATGATTGTGATTGTATGATTGCGATCGTATGACTGTGATTGTTTGATTGCGATTGTATGATTGTGATTATATGATTGTGATTGTATGATTGTGATTGTATGATTGTGAATGTATGATTGTGATTGTATGATTGTGATTGTATGATTGTGATTGTATGATTGCTTTTGTATGATTGTGATTGTATAGTAGTAATTGTATGGTTGTCATCGTATGATTGTGATTGTATGAATGTGATTGTATGATTGTGATTGTATGATTGTGATTGCATGATTGTGATTGTATGATTGTGATTGTATGATTGAGATTGTATGATTGTGATTGTATTATTGTGATTGTATGTTTGTGATTGTATGTTTGTGATTTTATGATTGTGATTGTATGATTGTGATTGTATGATTGGGATGGTATGATTGTGATTGTATGATCGAAATTGCATGATTGTGATTGTATGATTGTGATCGTATGCTTGTGATTATATGATTGTGATTGTATGATTGCGATAGTATGATTGTGATTGTATGATTCTGATTGTATGATTGTGATTGTATGATTGTGATTGTTTGATTGCGATTGTATGATTGTGATTGTATAATTGTGATTTTATGATTGTGATTGTATGATTGTGATTGTATGATTGTGATTGTATGATTGTGATTGTAAGATTGCGTGTGTATGATTGCGATTGTATGATTGTGATTGTATGATTGTGATTGTATGATTGTGATTGTATGATTGTGTTTGTATGATTGCGATTGTATGATTGTGATTGTATGATTGTGATTGTATGATTGTGATTGTATGATTGTTTTTGTATGATTGTTTTTGTATGATTGTGATTGTATAGTAGTAATTGTATGATTGTGATCGTATGATTGTCATTGTATGATTGTGATTGTATCATTGTGATTGAATGATTGTGAGTGTATGATTGCGATTGTATGATTGCGATCGTATGGTTGTGATTGTTTGATTGCGATTGTATGATTGTGATTGTATGATTGTGATTGTATGATTGTGATTGTATGATTGTGATTGTATGATTGTGATTGTATGATTGTAATTGTATGGTTGTGATTGTATGATTGTGATTGTATGATTGTGATTGTAAGATGGCGCGTGTATGATTGAGAATGTATGATTGTGATTGTATGATTGTGATCATATGGTTCTGATTGTTCGATTGCGATTGTACGATTGTGATTACATGATTGTGATTGCATGATTGTTTTTGTATGATTGTGATTCTATGATTGTGATTTTATGATTGTGCCTGTATGATTGTGATGGTATGATTGTGATTGTATGATTGTGATTGTATGATTGTTTTTGTATGATTGTGATTGTATAGTAGTAATTGTATGATTGTCATCGTATGATTGTGATTGTATGATTGTGATTGTATGATTGTGATTGTATGATTGTGATTGTATGATTGTGATTGTATCATTGTTTTTGTATGATTGTGATTGTATGATTGCGATTGTGTGATTGTGATTGTGTGATTGTGATTGTATGATTGTGATTGTATGATTGGGATGGTATGATTGTGATTGTATGATTGTGATTGTATGATTGTGATTGTATGATTGGGATGGTATGATTGTGATTGTATGATCGAAATTGCATGATTGTCATTGTATGATTGTGATCGTATGCTTGTGATTATATGATTGTGATTGTATGATTGCGATAGTATGATTGTGATTGTATGATTGTGATTGTATGATTGTGATTGTATGATTGTGATTGTTTGATTGCGATTGTATGATTGTGATTGTATGATTGTGATTTTATGATTGTGATTGTATGATTGTGATTGTATGATTGTGATTGTATGATTGTGATTGTATGATTGTGATTGTATGATTGTGATTGTATGATTGTGATTGTATGATTGTGATTGTATGATTGAGATTGTATGATTGTGATTGTATTATTGTGATTGTATGATTGTGATTGTATGATTGTGATTCTATGATTGTGAATGTATGATTGCGATGGTATTATTGTGATTATATGACTGTGATTGTATGATTGTTTTTGTATGATTGTGATTGTATAGTAGTAATTGTATGATTGTCTTCGTATGATTGTGATCGTATGATTGTGATTGTATGATTGTGATTGTATGATTGTGATTGTATGATTGTGATTGTATGATTGTGATTGTATCATTGTTTTTGTATGATTGTGATTGTATGATTGCGATTGTGTGATTGTGATTGTATGATTGTGATTGTATGATTGTGATAGTATGATTGTTTTTGTATGAATGTGATTGTATGATTGTGATTGTATGATTGTGTCCGTATGATTGTGATCGTAAGATTGTGGTTGTATAATTATGGTTCTATTATTGTGATTGTATGATTGCTCTTGTATGATTATGATCGTATGATTGTAATTGCATGATTGTGATTGTATGATTGTGATTGTATGATTGTGATTGTATGATTGTGATTTTATGATTGTGATTGTATTATTGTGATTGTATGATTGTGATTGTATGATTGTGATTGTATGATTGCGATTGTATGATTGTGATTGCATGATTGTGATTGTATGATTGTGTTTGTATGATTGCGATTGTATGATTGTGATTTAATGATTGTGATTGCATGATTGTGATTGTATGATTGTGATTGTATGATTTTGATTGTATGATTGTGATTGTATGATTGGTTTTGTATGATTGTTTTTGTATGATTGTGATTGTATAGTAGTAATTGTATGATTGTGATCGTATGATTGTCCTTGTATGATTGTGATTGTATCATTGTGATTGAATGATTGTGAGTGTATGATTGCGATTGTATGATTGCGATCGTATGACTGTGATTGTTTGATTGCGATTGTATGATTGCGATTGTATGATTGTGATTGTATGATTGTGATTGTATGATTGTGATTGTATGATTGTAATTGTATGGTTGTGATTGTATGATTGTGATTGTATGATTGTGATTGTATGATTGTGATTGTAAGATGGCGCGTGTATGATTGAGATTGTATGATTGTGATTGTATGATTGTGATTGTATGATTGTGATTGTATGATTGTGATTGTATGATTGTGAATGTATGATTGTGATTGTATGATTGTGATTGTATGATTGTGATTGTATGATTGTTTTTGTATGATTGTGATTGTATAGTAGTAATTGTATGATTGTCATCGTATGATTGTAATTGTATGAATGTGATTGTATGATTGTGAATGTATGATTGTGATTGTATGATTGTGATTGTATGACTGTGATTGTATGATTGTTTTTGTATGATTGTGATTGTATAGTAGTAATTGTATGATTGTCTTCGTATGATTGTGATCGTATGATTGTGATTGTATGACTGTGATCGTATGATTGTGATTGTATGATTGTGATTGTATGATTGTGATTGTATGATTGTGATTGTATGATTGTGATTGTATCATTGTTTTTGTATGATTGTGATTGTATGATTGCGATTGTGTGATTGTGATTGTATGATTGTGATTGTATGATTGTGATAGTATGATTGTTTTTGTATGAATGTGATTGTATGATTGTGATTGTATGATTGTGTCCGTATGATTGTGATCGTAAGATTGTGGTTGTATAATTATGGTTCTATTATTGTGATTGTATGATTGCTCTTGTATGATTATGATCGTATGATTGTAATTGCATGATTGTGATTGTATGATTGTGATTGTATGATTGTGATTGTATGATTGTGATTGCATGATTGTGATGGTATGATTGTGATTGTATGATTTTGATTGTATGATTGTGATTGTATGATTGTGATTGTATGATTGTGATTGTATGATTGTTTTTGTATGATTGTTTTTGTATGATTGTGATTGTATAGTAGTAATTGTATGATTGTGATCGTATGATTGTCATTGTATGATTGTGATTGTATCATTGTGATTGAATGATTGTGAGTGTATGATTGCGATTGTATGATTTGGATCGTATGATTGTGATTGTTTGATTGCGATTGTATGATTGCGATTGTATGATTGTGATTGTATGATTGTGATTGTATGATTGTGATTGTATGATTGTAATTGTATGGTTGTGATTGTATGATTGTGATTGTATGATTGTGATTGTATGATTGTGATTGTAAGATGGCGCGTGTATGATTGAGATTGTATGATTGTGATTGTATGATTGTGATTGTATGATTGTGATTGTATGATTGTGATTGTATGATTGTGAATGTATGATTGTGATTGTATGATTGTGATTGTATGATTGTGATTGTATGATTGTTTTTGTATGATTGTGATTGTATAGTAGTAATTGTATGATTGTCATCGTATGATTGTAATTGTATGAATGTGATTGTATGATTGTGAATGTATGATTGTGATTGTATGATTGTGATTGTATGATTGTGATTATATTATTGTGATTGTATGGTTGTGATTGTATGATTGTGATTGTATGATTGTGAATGTATGATTGTGATTGTATGATTGCGATTGTATGACTGTGATTGTATGATTGTTTTTGTATGATTGTGATTGTATAGTAGTAATTGTATGATTGTCTTCGTATGATTGTGATCGTATGATTGTGATTGTATGATTGTGATTGTATGATTGTGATTGTATGATTGTGATTGTATGATTGTGATTGTATCATTGTGATTGTATGATTGTGAATGTATGATTGCGATTGTATGATTGCGATCGTATGATTGTGATTGTATGATTGTGATTGTATGATTGTGATTGTATGATTGTGATTGTATGATTGTGATTGTATGATTGTGATTGTATGATTGTGATTGTATGATTGTGATTGTATGATTGTGATTGTATGATTGTGATTGTATGATTGTGAATGTATGATTGTGATTGTATGATTGTGATTGTATGATTGTTTTTGTATGATTGTGATTGTATAGTAGTAATTGTATGATTGTCATCGTATGATTGTGATTGTATGATTGTTTTTGTATGATTGTGATTGTATAGTAGTAATTGTATAATTGTCATCGTATGATTGTGATTGTATGAATGTGATTGTATGATTGTGATTGTATGATTGTGATTGTATGATTGTGATTGTATGATTGTGATTGTATGATTGTGATTGTATGATTGAGATTGTATGATTGTGATTATATTATTGTGATTGTATGGTTGTGATTGTATGATTGTGATTGTATGATTGTGAATGTATGATTGTGATTGTATGATTGTGATTGTATGACTGTGATTGTATGATTGTTTTTGTATGATTGTGATTGTATAGTAGTAATTGTATGATTGTCTTCGTATGATTGTGATCGTATGATTGTGATTGTATGACTGTGATCGTATGATTGTGATTGTATGATTGTGATTGTATGATTGTGATTGTATGATTGTGATTGTATGATTGTGATTGTATCATTGTTTTTGTATGATTGTGATTGTATGATTGCGATTGTGTGATTGTGATTGTATGATTGTGATTGTATGATTGTGATAGTATGATTGTTTTTGTATGAATGTGATTGTATGATTGTGATTGTATGATTGTGTCCGTATGATTGTGATCGTAAGATTGTGGTTGTATAATTATGGTTCTATTATTGTGATTGTATGATTGCTCTTGTATGATTATGATCGTATGATTGTAATTGCATGATTGTGATTGTATGATTGTGATTGTATGATTGTGATTGTATGATTGTGATTTTATGATTGTGATTGTATTATTGTGATTGTATGATTGTGATTGTATGATTGTGATTGTATGATTGCGATTGTATGATTGTGATTGCATGATTGTGATTGTATGATTGTGTTTGTATGATTGCGATTGTATGATTGTGATTTAATGATTGTGATTGCATGATTGTGATTGTATGATTGTGATTGTATGATTTTGATTGTATGATTGTGATTGTATGATTGGTTTTGTATGATTGTTTTTGTATGATTGTGATTGTATAGTAGTAATTGTATGATTGTGATCGTATGATTGTCCTTGTATGATTGTGATTGTATCATTGTGATTGAATGATTGTGAGTGTATGATTGCGATTGTATGATTGCGATCGTATGACTGTGATTGTTTGATTGCGATTGTATGATTGTGATTGTATGATTGTGATTGTATGATTGTGATTGTATGATTGTGATTGTATGATTGTGATTGTATGATTGTGATTGTATGATTGTTTTTGTATGATTGTGATTGTATAGTAGTAATTGTATGATTGTCATCGTATGATTGTGATTGTATGAATGTGATTGTATGATTGTGATTGTATGATTGTGATTGTATGATTGTGATTGTATGATTGGGATGGTATGATTGTGATTGTATGATCGAAATTGCATGATTGTGATTGTATGATTGTGATCGTATGCTTGTGATTATATGATTGTGATTGTATGATTGCGATAGTATGATTGTGATTGTATGATTCTGATTGTATGATTGTGATTGTATGATTGTGATTGTTTGATTGCGATTGTATGATTGTGATTGTATGATTGTGATTGTATGATTGTGATTGTATGATTGTGATTGTAAGATGGCGCGTGTATGATTGAGATTGTATGATTGTGATTGTATGATTGTGATTTTATGATTGTGATTGTATGATTGTGATTGTATGATTGTGATAGTATGATTGTTATTGCATGATTGCGATTGCAGAATTGTGTTTGTATGATTGTTATTGTATGATTGTGGTTGTATGTTTGTGATTGTATTAATGTGATTTTATGGTTGTGATTGTACGTTTGTGATTGTATGATTGCGATTGTATGATCGTGATTGTATGATTGTGATTGTATAGTTGTGTTTGTGTGATTGTGATTGTATGATTGTGATGGTATGATTGCGATTGTATGATTGTGTTTGCATGGTTGTGATTGCACGATTGTGATTGCACGATAGTGATTCTATGATTGTGATTGTATGATTGCGGCTGTATGAGTGTGAATGTATGATTGTGATTGTATGACTGTGATTGTATGATTGTGATTGTATGATTGTGATTGTAGGATTGTGACAGTATGTTTGTGGTTGTATGTTTGTGATTGTATGATTGTGATTGTATGATTGTGATTGTAAGATTGCGTGTGTATGATTGCGATTGTATGATTGTGATTGCATGATTGTGATTGTATGATTGTGTTTGTATGATTGCGATTGTATGATTGTGATTTAATGATTGCGATTGCATGATTGTGATTGTATGATTGTGATTGTATGATTTTGATTGTATGATTGTGATTGTATGATTGGTTTTGTATGATTGTTTTTGTATGATTGTGATTGTATAGTAGTAATTGTATGATTGTGATCGTATGATTGTCATTGTATGATTGTGATTGTATCATTGTGATTGAATGATTGTGAGTGTATGATTGCGATTGTTAGATTGCGATCGTATGACTGTGATTGTTTCATTGCGATTGTATGATTGTGATTGTATGATTGCGATCGTATGACTGCGATCGTTTGATTGCGATTGTATGATTGTGATTGTATGATTGTGATTGTATGATTGTGATTGTATGATTGTGATTGTATGATTGTGATTGTATGATTGTGATTGTATGATTGTGATTGTATGATTGTGATTGTATGATTGTGAATGTATGATTGTGATTGTATGATTGTGATTGTATGATTGTGATTGTATGATTGTGATTGTATGATTGTTTTTGTATGATTGTGATTGTATAGTAGTAATTGTATGATTGTCATCGTATGATTGTGATTGTATGATTGAGATTGTATGATTGTGATTATATTATTGTGATTGTATGGTTGTGATTGTATGATTGTGATTGTATGATTGTGAATGTATGATTGTGATTGTATGATTGTGATTGTATGATTGTGATTATATTATTGTGATTGTATGGTTGTGATTGTATGATTGTGATTGTATGATTGTGAATGTATGATTGTGATTGTATGATTGTGATTGTATGATTGTTTTTGTATGATTGTGATTGTATAGTAGTAATTGTATGATTGTCATCGTATGATTGTGATTGTATGATTGTTTTTGTATGATTGTGATTGTATAGTAGTAATTGTATGATTGTCATCGTATGATTGTGATTGTATGAATGTGATTGTATGATTGTGATTGTATGATTGTGATTGTATGATTGTGATTGTATGATTGTGATTGTATGATTGAGATTGTATGATTGTGATTATATTATTGTGATTGTATGGTTGTGAGTGTATGATTGTGATTGTATGTTTGTGAATGTATGATTGTGATTGTATGATTGTGATTGTATGACTGTGATTGTATGATTGTTTTTGTATGATTGTGATTGTATAGTAGTAATTGTATGATTGTCTTCGTATGATTGTGATCGTATGATTGTGATTGTATGACTGTGATTGTATGATTGTGATTGTATGATTGTGATTGTATGATTGTGATTGTATGATTGTGATTGTATCATTGTTTTTGTATGATTGTGATTGTATGATTGCGATTGTGTGATTGTGATTGTATGATTGTGATTGTATGATTGTGATTGTATGATTGGGATGGTATGATTGTGATTGTATGATTGTGATTGTATGATTGTGATTGTATGATTGGGATGGTATGATTGTGATTGTATGATCGAAATTGCATGATTGTGATTGTATGATTGTGATCGTATGCTTGTGATTATATGATTGTGATTGTATGATTGCGATAGTATGACTGTGATTGTATGATTCTGATTGTATGATTGTGATTGTATGATTGTGATTGTTTGATTGCGATTGTATGATTGTGATTGTATGATTGTGATTTTATGATTGTGATTGTATGATTGTGATTGTATGATTGTGATTGTATGATTGTGATTGTATGATTGTGATTGTATGATTGTGATTGTATGATTGTTGTTGTATGAATGCCATTGTATGATTGCGATTTTATGATTGTGATTGTATGATTGTTGTTGTATGAATGCCATTGTATGATTGTGATTGTATGATTGTGATTGTATAATTGTGATTGTAGGACTGTGACAGTATGTTTGTGATTGTATGATTGTGATTGAATGATTGCGATTGTATGGTTGTGATTGTATGATTGTGATTGTATGATTGTGATTGTATGATTGTTTTTGTATGATTGTGATTGTATAGTAGTAATTGTATGATTGTCATCGTATGATTGTGATTGTATGAATGTGATTGTATGATTGTGATTGTATGATTGTGATTGTATGATTGAGATTGTATGATTGTGATTATATTATTGTGATTGTATGGTTGTGATTGTATGATCGTGATTGTGTGATTGTGATTCTGAGATTGTAATTGTATGGTTGTGATCGTATGACAGTGATTGTATGATTGTGATTGTATGATTGTGATTGTATGATTGTGATTGTATGATTGTGATTGTATGAGTTTGATTGTATGATTGTGACTGTATGAGTGTGATTGTATGATTGTAATAGTATGATTGTGATTGTATGATTGTGATTGCATCAATGTTTTTGGGAGATTGTATTTATATGATAGCGATTGTATGATTGTAATTGTATGACTGTGGTAGTATGGTTGTAATTGTATGATTATGATTGTATGATTGTGACTATATTATTGCGATTGTATGATTGTGATTGAATGATTGTGATTGTATGATTGTGATTGTATGATTGTGATTGTATAAGCGCCATTGTATGATTGCGATTTTATGATTGTGATTGTATGATTGTCATTGTATGGATGCCATTGTATGATTGTGATTGTATAAGTACGATTGTATGATTGCGATTTTATGATTGTTATTGTATGATTGTTATTGTGTGAATGCCATTGTATGATTGTGATTGCATGATTGTGATTGTATGATTGTGATTGTATGATTGAGATTGTATGATTGTGATTGTATTATTGTGATTGTATGTTTGTGATTGTATGTTTGTGATTGTATGATTGTGATTGTATGATTGTGATTGTATGATTGGGATGGTATGATTGTGATTGTATGATCGAAATTGCATGATTGTGATTGTATGATTGTGATCGTATGCTTGTGATTATATGATTGTGATTGTATGATTGCGATAGTATGATTGTGATTGTATGATTCTGATTGTATGATTGTGATTGTATGATTGTGATTGTTTGATTGCGATTGTATGATTGTGATTGTATAATTGTGATTTTATGATTGTGATTGTATGATTGTGATTGTATGATTGTGATTGTATGATTGTGATTGTAAGATTGCGTGTGTATGATTGCGATTGTATGATTGTGATTGTATGATTGTGATTGTATGATTGTCATTGTATGATTGTGATTGTATCATTGTGATTGAATGATTGTGAGTGTATGATTGCGATTGTATGATTTGGATCGTATGATTGTGATTGTTTGATGGCGATTGTATGATTGTGATTGTATGATTGTGATTGTATGATTGTGATTGCATGATTGTGATGGTATGATTGTGATTGTATGATTTTGATTGTATGATTGTGATTGTATGATTGTGATTGTATGATTGTGATTGTATGATTGTTTTTGTATGATTGTTTTTGTATGATTGTGATTGTATAGTAGTAATTGTATGATTGTGATCGTATGATTGTCATTGTATGATTGTGATTGTATCATTGTGATTGAATGATTGTGAGTGTATGATTGCGATTGTATGATTTGGATCGTATGATTGTGATTGTTTGATTGCGATTGTATGATTGCGATTGTATGATTGTGATTGTATGATTGTGATTGTATGATTGTGATTGTATGATTGTAATTGTATGGTTGTGATTGTATGATTGTGATTGTATGATTGTGATTGTATGATTGTGATTGTAAGATGGCGCGTGTATGATTGAGATTGTATGATTGTGATTGTATGATTGTGATTGTATGATTGTGATTGTATGATTGTGATTGTATGATTGTGAATGTATGATTGTGATTGTATGATTGTGATTGTATGATTGTGATTGTATGATTGTTTTTGTATGATTGTGATTGTATAGTAGTAATTGTATGATTGTCATCGTATGATTGTAATTGTATGAATGTGATTGTATGATTGTGAATGTATGATTGTGATTGTATGATTGTGATTGTATGATTGTGATTATATTATTGTGATTGTATGGTTGTGATTGTATGATTGTGATTGTATGATTGTGAATGTATGATTGTGATTGTATGATTGCGATTGTATGACTGTGATTGTATGATTGTTTTTGTATGATTGTGATTGTATAGTAGTAATTGTATGATTGTCTTCGTATGATTGTGATCGTATGATTGTGATTGTATGATTGTGATTGTATGATTGTGATTGTATGATTGTGATTGTATGATTGTGATTGTATCATTGTGATTGTATGATTGTGAATGTATGATTGCGATTGTATGATTGCGATCGTATGACTGTGATTGTTTGACTGCGATTGTATGATTGTGATTGTATGATTGTGATTGTATGATTGTGATTGTATGATTGTGATTGTATGATTGTGATTGTATGATTGTGATTGTATGATTGTGACTGTATGATTGTGAATGTATGATTGTGATTGTATGATTGTGATTGTATGATTGTGATTATATTATTGTGATTGTATGGTTGTGATTGTATGATTGTGATTGTATGATTGTGAATGTATGATTGTGATTGTATGATTGCGATTGTATGACTGTGATTGTATGATTGTTTTTGTATGATTGTGATTGTATAGTAGTAATTGTATGATTGTCTTCGTATGATTGTGATCGTATGATTGTGATTGTATGATTGTGATTGTATGATTGTGATTGTATGATTGTGATTGTATGATTGTGATTGTATCATTGTGATTGTATGATTGTGAATGTATGATTGCGATTGTATGATTGCGATCGTATGACTGTGATTGTTTGACTGCGATTGTATGATTGTGATTGTATGATTGTGATTGTATGATTGTGATTGTATGATTGTGATTGTATGATTGTGATTGTATGATTGTGATTGTATGATTGTGATTGTATGATTGTGACTGTATGATTGTGATTGTATGATTGTGAATGTATGATTGTGATTGTATGATTGTGATTGTATGATTGTTTTTGTATGATTGTGATTGTATAGTAGTAATTGTATGATTGTCATCGTATGATTGTGATTGTATGATTGTTTTTGTATGATTGTGATTGTATAGTAGTAATTGTATAATTGTCATCGTATGATTGTTATTGTATGAATGTGATTGTATGATTGTGATTGTATGATTGTGATTGTATGATTGTGATTGTATGATTGAGATTGTATGATTGTGATTATATTATTGTGATTGTATGGTTGTGATTGTATGATTGTGATTGTATGATTGTGAATGTATGATTGTGATTGTATGATTGTGATTGTATGACTGTGATTGTATGATTGTTTTTGTATGATTGTGATTGTATAGTAGTAATTGTATGATTGTCTTCGTATGATTGTGATCGTATGATTGTGATTGTATGACTGTGATTGTATGATTGTGATTGTATGATTGTGATTGTATGACTGTGATTGTATCATTGTTTTTGTATGATTGTGATTGTATGATTGCGATTGTGTGATTGTGATTGTATGATTGTGATTGTATGATTGTGATTGTATAATTGTGATTGTAGGACTGTGACAGTATGTTTGTGATTGTATGATTGTGATTGAATGATTGCGATTGTATGGTTGTGATTGTATGATTGTGATTGTATGATTGTTTTTGTATGATTGTGATTGTATAGTAGTAATTGTATGATTGTCATCGTATGATTGTGATTGTATGAATGTGATTGTATGATTGTGATTGTATGATTGTTATTGTATGATTGAGATTGTATGATTGTGATTATATTATTGTGATTGTATGGTTGTGATTGTATGATCGTGATTGTGTGATTGTGATTCTGAGATTGTAATTGTATGGTTGTGATCGTATGACAGTGATTGTATGATTGTGATTGTATGATTGTGATTGTATGATTGTGATTGTATGATTGTGATTGTATGATTGTGATTGTATGAGTTTGATTGTATGATTGTGACTGTATGAGTGTGATTGTATGATTGTAATAGTATGATTGTGATTGTATGATTGTGATTGTATCAATGTTTTTGGGAGATTGTATTTATATGATAGCGATTGTATGATTGTAATTGTATGACTGTGGTAGTATGGTTGTAATTGTATGATTATGATTGTATGATTGTGACTATATTATTGCGATTGTATGATTGTGATTGAATGATTGTGATTGTATGATTGTGATTGTATGATTGTGATTGTATAAGCGCCATTGTATGATTGCGATTTTATGATTGTGATTGTATGATTGTCATTGTATGAATGCCATTGTATGATTGTGATTGTATAAGTACGATTGTATGATTGCGATTTTATGATTGTTATTGTATGATTGTTATTGTGTGAATGCCATTGTATGATTGTGATTGTATGATTGTGATTGTATGATTCTGATTGCATGATTGTGATTGTATTATTGTGATTGTATGATTGCGATTGTATGGTTGTGATTGTATGATTGTAATTGTATGATTGTGGTCGTATGACTGTGATTGTATGATTGTGATTGTATGGTTGTGATTGTATGATTGTGATTGTATGGTTGTGATTGTATGATTGTGACTGTATTATTGTGATTGTATGATTGTGATTGTATGATTGTTTCCGGGAGATTGTATTTATATGATTGCGTTTGTATGATTGTGATTGAATGATTGTGATTGTATGATTCTGATTTTATGAGTGTGAGTGTATGATTGCGATAGCATGAATGATATTGCATGATGGCGATTACAGGATTGTGATTGTATGATGGTGATTGTATGACTGTGACTGTATTATTGTGATTGTATGATTGTGATTGTATGATGGTGATGGTATGATTATGATTGTACGATTGTTTTTGTTTGATGGCGATTGTATGATTGTGATTGTATGATTGTGATTGTATTATTGTGATTGTATGATTGTGATTGTATGATTGTGATTGAATGACTGCTTTTGAATGATTGTCAATGTAATATTGTGACTGTATGATTGTGATTGTATGATTGTGATTGTATGACTCTGATTGTATGATTGTGATTGTATGATTGTGATTGTATGATTGGGATTGTATGATTGTGATTGTATGATTGTGATTGTATGATTGAGATTGTATGATAGTGATTGTATTGTTGTGATTGTATGATTGTGATTGTATGATTGTGATTGTATGATTGTGAATGTATGATTGTGATTGTATGATTGTTTTTGTATGAATGTGATTGTATGATTGTGATTGTATGATTGTGTCCGTATGATTGTGATCGTAAGATTGTGGTTGTATAATTATGGTTCTATTATTGTGATTGTATGATTGCTCTTGTATGATTATGATCGTATGATTGTAATTGCATGATTGTGATTGTATGATTGTGATTGTATGATTGCGATCGTATGACTGTGATTGTTTGATTGCGATTGTATGATTGTGATTATATGATTGTGATTGTATGATTGTGATTGTATGATTGTGAATGTATGATTGTGATTGTATGATTGTGATTGTATGATTGTGATTGTATGATTGTTTTTGTATGATTGTGATTGTATAGTAGTAATTGTATGGTTGTCATCGTATGATTGTGATTGTATGAATGTGATTGTATGATTGTGATTGTATGATTGTGATTGCATGATTGTGATTGTATGATTGTGATTGTATGATTGAGATTGTATGATTGTGATTGTATTATTGTGATTGTATGTTTGTGATTGTATGTTTGTGATTTTATGATTGTGATTGTATGATTGTGATTGTATGATTGGGATGGTATGATTGTGATTGTATGATCGAAATTGCATGATTGTGATTGTATGATTGTGATCGTATGCTTGTGATTATATGATTGTGATTGTATGATTGCGATAGTATGATTGTGATTGTATGATTCTGATTGTATGATTGTGATTGTATGATTGTGATTGTTTGATTGCGATTGTATGATTGTGATTGTATAATTGTGATTTTATGATTGTGATTGTATGATTGTGATTGTATGATTGTGATTGTATGATTGTTTTTGTATGATTGTGATTGTATAGTAGTAATTGTATGATTGTCATCGTATGATTGTAATTGTATGAATGTGATTGTATGATTGTGATTGTATGATTGTGATTGTATGATTGAGATTGTATGATTGTGATTATATTATTGTGATTGTATGGTTGTGATTGTATGATTGTGATTGTATGATTGTGAATGTATGATTGTGATTGTATGATTGTGATTGTATGATTGTGATTATATTATTGTGATTGTATGGTTGTGATTGTATGATTGTGATTGTATGATTGTGAATGTATGATTGTGATTGTATGATTGCGATTGTATGACTGTGATTGTATGATTGTGATTGTATGATTGTGATTGTATGATTGTTTTTGTATGATTGTGATTGTATAGTAGTAATTGTATGATTGTCATCGTATGATTGTAATTGTATGAATGTGATTGTATGATTGTGATTGTATGATTGTGATTGTATGATTGAGATTGTATGATTGTGATTATATTATTGTGATTGTATGGTTGTGATTGTATGATTGTGATTGTATGATTGTGAATGTATGATTGTGATTGTATGATTGTGATTGTATGATTGTGATTATATTATTGTGATTGTATGGTTGTGATTGTATGATTGTGATTGTATGATTGTGAATGTATGATTGTGATTGTATGATTGCGATTGTATGACTGTGATTGTATGATTGTTCTTGTATGATTGTGATTGTATAGTAGTAATTGTATGATTGTCTTCGTATGATTGTGATCGTATGATTGTGATTGTATGATTGTGATTGTATGATTGTGATTGTATGATTGTGATTGTATGATTGTGATTGTATCATTGTGATTGTATGATTGTGAATGTATGATTGCGATTGTATGATTGCGATCGTATGACTGTGATTGTTTGACTGCGATTGTATGATTGTGATTGTATGATTGTGATTGTATGATTGTGATTGTATGATTGTGATTGTATGATTGTGATTGTATGATTGTGATTGTATGATTGTGATTGTATGATTGTGATTGTATGATTGTGAATGTATGATTGTGATTGTATGATTGTGATTGTATGATTGTTTTTGTATGATTGTGATTGTATAGTAGTAATTGTATGATTGTCATCGTATGATTGTGATTGTATGATTGTTTTTGTATGATTGTGATTGTATAGTAGTAATTGTATAATTGTCATCGTATGATTGTTATTGTATGAATGTGATTGTATGATTGTGATTGTATGATTGTGATTGTATGATTGTGATTGTATGATTGTGATTGTATGATTGTGATTGTATGATTGAGATTGTATGATTGTGATTATATTATTGTGATTGTATGGTTGTGATTGTATGATTGTGATTGTATGATTGTGAATGTATGATTGTGATTGTATGATTGTGATTGTATGACTGTGATTGTATGATTGTTTTTGTATGATTGTGATTGTATAGTAGTAATTGTATGATTGTCTTCGTATGATTGTGATCGTATGATTGTGATTGTATGACTGTGATTGTATGATTGTGATTGTATGATTGTGATTGTATGACTGTGATTGTATCATTGTTTTTGTATGATTGTGATTGTATGATTGCGATTGTGTGATTGTGATTGTATGATTGTGATTGTATGATTGTGATTGTATGATTGTGA
Organism: Megachile rotundata; assembly: GCF_050947335.1. Classification (NCBI taxonomy): domain Eukaryota; kingdom Metazoa; phylum Arthropoda; class Insecta; order Hymenoptera; family Megachilidae; genus Megachile; species Megachile rotundata. Next base: position 562,016 of record NW_027473324.1, read on the forward strand.
TTGTATGATTGGGATGGTATGATTGTGATTGTATGATTGTGATTGTATGATTGTGATTGTATGATTGGGATGGTATGATTGTGATTGTATGATCGAAATTGCATGATTGTGATTGTATGATTGTGATCGTATGCTTGTGATTATATGATTGTGATTGTATGATTGCGATAGTATGACTGTGATTGTATGATTCTGATTGTATGATTGTGATTGTATGATTGTGATTGTTTGATTGCCATTGTATGATTGTGATTGTATGATTGTGATTTTATGATTGTGATTGTATGATTGTGATTGTATGATTGTGATTGTATGATTGTGATTGTATGATTGTGATTGTATGATTGTGATTGTATGATTGTTGTTGTATGAATGCCATTGTATGATTGCGATTTTATGATTGTGGTTGTATGATTGTTGTTGTATGAATGCCATTGTATGATTGTGATTGTATGATTGTGATTGTATAATTGTGATTGTAGGACTGTGACAGTATGTTTGTGATTGTATGATTGTGATTGAATGATTGCGATTGTATGGTTGTGATTGTATGATTGTGATTGTATGATTGTTTTTGTATGATTGTGATTGTATAGTAGTAATTGTATGATTGTCATCGTATGATTGTGATTGTATGAATGTGATTGTATGATTGTGATTGTATGATTGTTATTGTATGATTGAGATTGTATGATTGTGATTATATTATTGTGATTGTATGGTTGTGATTGTATGATCGTGATTGTGTGATTGTGATTCTGAGATTGTAATTGTATGGTTGTGATCGTATGACAGTGATTGTATGATTGTGATTGTATGATTGTGATTGTATGATTGTGATTGTATGATTGTGATTGTATGATTGTGATTGTATGATTGTGATTGTATGAGTTTGATTGTATGATTGTGACTGTATGAGTGTGATTGTATGATTGTAATAGTATGATTGTGATTGTATGATTGTGATTGTATCAATGTTTTTGGGAGATTGTATTTATATGATAGCGATTGTATGATTGTAATTGTATGACTGTGGTAGTATGGTTGTAATTGTATGATTATGATTGTATGATTGTGACTATATTATTGCGATTGTATGATTGTGATTGAATGATTGTGATTGTATGATTGTGATTGTATGATTGTGATTGTATAAGCGCCATTGTATGATTGCGATTTTATGATTGTGATTGTATGATTGTCATTGTATGAATGCCATTGTATGATTGTGATTGTATAAGTACGATTGTATGATTGCGATTTTATGATTGTTATTGTATGATTGTTATTGTGTGAATGCCATTGTATGATTGTGATTGTATGATTGTGATTGTATGATTCTGATTGCATGATTGTGATTGTATTATTGTGATTGTATGATTGCGATTGTATGGTTGTGATTGTATGATTGTAATTGTATGATTGTGGTCGTATGACTGTGATTGTATGATTGTGATTGTATGGTTGTGATTGTATGATTGTGATTGTATGGTTGTGATTGTATGATTGTGACTGTATTATTGTGATTGTATGATTGTGATTGTATGATTGTTTCCGGGAGATTGTATTTATATGATTGCGTTTGTATGATTGTGATTGAATGATTGTGATTGTATGATTCTGATTTTATGAGTGTGAGTGTATGATTGCGATAGCATGAATGATATTGCATGATGGCGATTACAGGATTGTGATTGTATGATGGTGATTGTATGACTGTGACTGTATTATTGTGATTGTATGATTGTGATTGTATGATTGAGATTGTATGATAGTGATTGTATTGTTGTGATTGTATGATTGTGATTGTATGATTGTGATTGTATGATTGTGAATGTATGATTGTGATTGTATGATTGTTTTTGTATGAATGTGATTGTATGATTGTGATTGTATGATTGTGTCCGTATGATTGTGATCGTAAGATTGTGGTTGTATAATTATGGTTCTATTATTGTGATTGTATGATTGCTCTTGTATGATTATGATCGTATGATTGTAATTGCATGATTGTGATTGTATTATTGTGATTGTATGTTTGTGATTGTATGTTTGTGATTTTATGATTGTGATTGTATGATTGTGATTGTATGATTGGGATGGTATGATTGTGATTGTATGATCGAAATTGCATGATTGTGATTGTATGATTGTGATCGTATGCTTGTGATTATATGATTGTGATTGTATGATTGCGATAGTATGATTGTGATTGTATGATTCTGATTGTATGATTGTGATTGTATGATTGTGATTGTTTGATTGCGATTGTATGATTGTGATTGTATAATTGTGATTTTATGATTGTGATTGTATGATTGTGATTGTATGATTGTGATTGTATGATTGTTTTTGTATGATTGTGATTGTATAGTAGTAATTGTATGATTGTCATCGTATGATTGTAATTGTATGAATGTGATTGTATGATTGTGATTGTATGATTGTGATTGTATGATTGAGATTGTATGATTGTGATTATATTATTGTGATTGTATGGTTGTGATTGTATGATTGTGATTGTATGATTGTGAATGTATGATTGTGATTGTATGATTGTGATTGTATGATTGTGATTATATTATTGTGATTGTATGGTTGTGATTGTATGATTGTGATTGTATGATTGTGAATGTATGATTGTGATTGTATGATTGCGATTGTATGACTGTGATTGTATGATTGTGATTGTATGATTGTGATTGTATGATTGTTTTTGTATGATTGTGATTGTATAGTAGTAATTGTATGATTGTCATCGTATGATTGTAATTGTATGAATGTGATTGTATGATTGTGATTGTATGATTGTGATTGTATGATTGAGATTGTATGATTGTGATTATATTATTGTGATTGTATGGTTGTGATTGTATGATTGTGATTGTATGATTGTGAATGTATGATTGTGATTGTATGATTGTGATTGTATGATTGTGATTATATTATTGTGATTGTATGGTTGTGATTGTATGATTGTGATTGTATGATTGTGAATGTATGATTGTGATTGTATGATTGCGATTGTATGACTGTGATTGTATGATTGTTCTTGTATGATTGTGATTGTATAGTAGTAATTGTATGATTGTCTTCGTATGATTGTGATCGTATGATTGTGATTGTATGATTGTGATTGTATGATTGTGATTGTATGATTGTGATTGTATGATTGTGATTGTATCATTGTGATTGTATGATTGTGAATGTATGATTGCGATTGTATGATTGCGATCGTATGACTGTGATTGTTTGACTGCGATTGTATGATTGTGATTGTATGATTGTGATTGTATGATTGTGATTGTATGATTGTGATTGTATGATTGTGATTGTATGATTGTGATTGTATGATTGTGATTGTATGATTGTGATTGTATGATTGTGAATGTATGATTGTGATTGTATGATTGTGATTGTATGATTGTTTTTGTATGATTGTGATTGTATAGTAGTAATTGTATGATTGTCATCGTATGATTGTGATTGTATGATTGTTTTTGTATGATTGTGATTGTATAGTAGTAATTGTATAATTGTCATCGTATGATTGTTATTGTATGAATGTGATTGTATGATTGTGATTGTATGATTGTGATTGTATGATTGTGATTGTATGATTGTGATTGTATGATTGTGATTGTATGATTGAGATTGTATGATTGTGATTATATTATTGTGATTGTATGGTTGTGATTGTATGATTGTGATTGTATGATTGTGAATGTATGATTGTGATTGTATGATTGTGATTGTATGACTGTGATTGTATGATTGTTTTTGTATGATTGTGATTGTATAGTAGTAATTGTATGATTGTCTTCGTATGATTGTGATCGTATGATTGTGATTGTATGACTGTGATTGTATGATTGTGATTGTATGATTGTGATTGTATGACTGTGATTGTATCATTGTTTTTGTATGATTGTGATTGTATGATTGCGATTGTGTGATTGTGATTGTATGATTGTGATTGTATGATTGTGATTGTATGATTGTGATTGTATGATTGGGATGGTATGATTGTGATTGTATGATTGTGATTGTATGATTGTGATTGTATGATTGGGATGGTATGATTGTGATTGTATGATCGAAATTGCATGATTGTGATTGTATGATTGTGATCGTATGCTTGTGATTATATGATTGTGATTGTATGATTGCGATAGTATGACTGTGATTGTATGATTCTGATTGTATGATTGTGATTGTATGATTGTGATTGTTTGATTGCCATTGTATGATTGTGATTGTATGATTGTGATTTTATGATTGTGATTGTATGATTGTGATTGTATGATTGTGATTGTATGATTGTGATTGTATGATTGTGATTGTATGATTGTGATTGTATGATTGTTGTTGTATGAATGCCATTGTATGATTGCGATTTTATGATTGTGGTTGTATGATTGTTGTTGTATGAATGCCATTGTATGATTGTGATTGTATGATTGTGATTGTATAATTGTGATTGTAGGACTGTGACAGTATGTTTGTGATTGTATGATTGTGATTGAATGATTGCGATTGTATGGTTGTGATTGTATGATTGTGATTGTATGATTGTTTTTGTATGATTGTGATTGTATAGTAGTAATTGTATGATTGTCATCGTATGATTGTGATTGTATGAATGTGATTGTATGATTGTGATTGTATGATTGTTATTGTATGATTGAGATTGTATGATTGTGATTATATTATTGTGATTGTATGGTTGTGATTGTATGATCGTGATTGTGTGATTGTGATTCTGAGATTGTAATTGTATGGTTGTGATCGTATGACAGTGATTGTATGATTGTGATTGTATGATTGTGATTGTATGATTGTGATTGTATGATTGTGATTGTATGATTGTGATTGTATGATTGTGATTGTATGAGTTTGATTGTATGATTGTGACTGTATGAGTGTGATTGTATGATTGTAATAGTATGATTGTGATTGTATGATTGTGATTGTATCAATGTTTTTGGGAGATTGTATTTATATGATAGCGATTGTATGATTGTAATTGTATGACTGTGGTAGTATGGTTGTAATTGTATGATTATGATTGTATGATTGTGACTATATTATTGCGATTGTATGATTGTGATTGAATGATTGTGATTGTATGATTGTGATTGTATGATTGTGATTGTATAAGCGCCATTGTATGATTGCGATTTTATGATTGTGATTGTATGATTGTCATTGTATGAATGCCATTGTATGATTGTGATTGTATAAGTACGATTGTATGATTGCGATTTTATGATTGTTATTGTATGATTGTTATTGTGTGAATGCCATTGTATGATTGTGATTGTATGATTGTGATTGTATGATTCTGATTGCATGATTGTGATTGTATTATTGTGATTGTATGATTGCGATTGTATGGTTGTGATTGTATGATTGTAATTGTATGATTGTGGTCGTATGACTGTGATTGTATGATTGTGATTGTATGGTTGTGATTGTATGATTGTGATTGTATGGTTGTGATTGTATGATTGTGACTGTATTATTGTGATTGTATGATTGTGATTGTATGATTGTTTCCGGGAGATTGTATTTATATGATTGCGTTTGTATGATTGTGATTGAATGATTGTGATTGTATGATTCTGATTTTATGAGTGTGAGTGTATGATTGCGATAGCATGAATGATATTGCATGATGGCGATTACAGGATTGTGATTGTATGATGGTGATTGTATGACTGTGACTGTATTATTGTGATTGTATGATTGTGATTGTATGATTGAGATTGTATGATAGTGATTGTATTGTTGTGATTGTATGATTGTGATTGTATGATTGTGATTGTATGATTGTGAATGTATGATTGTGATTGTATGATTGTTTTTGTATGAATGTGATTGTATGATTGTGATTGTATGATTGTGTCCGTATGATTGTGATCGTAAGATTGTGGTTGTATAATTATGGTTCTATTATTGTGATTGTATGATTGCTCTTGTATGATTATGATCGTATGATTGTAATTGCATGATTGTGATTGTATGATTGTGATTGTATGATTGCGATCGTATGACTGTGATTGTTTGATTGCGATTGTATGATTGTGATTATATGATTGTGATTGTATGATTGTGATTGTATGATTGTGAATGTATGATTGTGATTGTATGATTGTGATTGTATGATTGTGATTGTATGATTGTTTTTGTATGATTGTGATTGTATAGTAGTAATTGTATGGTTGTCATCGTATGATTGTGATTGTATGAATGTGATTGTATGATTGTGATTGTATGATTGTGATTGCATGATTGTGATTGTATGATTGTGATTGTATGATTGAGATTGTATGATTGTGATTGTATTATTGTGATTGTATGTTTGTGATTGTATGTTTGTGATTTTATGATTGTGATTGTATGATTGTGATTGTATGATTGGGATGGTATGATTGTGATTGTATGATCGAAATTGCATGATTGTGATTGTATGATTGTGATCGTATGCTTGTGATTATATGATTGTGATTGTATGATTGCGATAGTATGATTGTGATTGTATGATTCTGATTGTATGATTGTGATTGTATGATTGTGATTGTTTGATTGCGATTGTATGATTGTGATTGTATAATTGTGATTTTATGATTGTGATTGTATGATTGTGATTGTATGATTGTGATTGTATGATTGTGATTGTAAGATTGCGTGTGTATGATTGCGATTGTATGATTGTGATTGTATGATTGTGATTGTATGATTGTGATTGTATGATTGTGTTTGTATGATTGCGATTGTATGATTGTGATTGTATGATTGTGATTGTATGATTGTGATTGTATGATTGTTTTTGTATGATTGTTTTTGTATGATTGTGATTGTATAGTAGTAATTGTATGATTGTGATCGTATGATTGTCATTGTATGATTGTGATTGTATCATTGTGATTGAATGATTGTGAGTGTATGATTGCGATTGTATGATTGCGATCGTATGGTTGTGATTGTTTGATTGCGATTGTATGATTGTGATTGTATGATTGTGATTGTATGATTGTGATTGTATGATTGTGATTGTATGATTGTGATTGTATGATTGTAATTGTATGGTTGTGATTGTATGATTGTGATTGTATGATTGTGATTGTAAGATGGCGCGTGTATGATTGAGAATGTATGATTGTGATTGTATGATTGTGATCATATGGTTCTGATTGTTCGATTGCGATTGTACGATTGTGATTACATGATTGTGATTGCATGATTGTTTTTGTATGATTGTGATTCTATGATTGTGATTTTATGATTGTGCCTGTATGATTGTGATGGTATGATTGTGATTGTATGATTGTGATTGTATGATTGTTTTTGTATGATTGTGATTGTATAGTAGTAATTGTATGATTGTCATCGTATGATTGTGATTGTATGATTGTGATTGTATGATTGTGATTGTATGATTGTGATTGTATGATTGTGATTGTATCATTGTTTTTGTATGATTGTGATTGTATGATTGCGATTGTGTGATTGTGATTGTGTGATTGTGATTGTATGATTGTGATTGTATGATTGGGATGGTATGATTGTGATTGTATGATTGTGATTGTATGATTGTGATTGTATGATTGTGATTGTATGATTGTGATTGTATGATTGTGATTGTATGATTGTGATTGTATGATTGTGATTGTATGATTGTGATTGTATGATTGTGAATGTATGATTGTGATTGTATGATTGTGATTGTATGATTGTTTTTGTATGATTGTGATTGTATAGTAGTAATTGTATGATTGTCATCGTATGATTGTGATTGTATGATTGTTTTTGTATGATTGTGATTGTATAGTAGTAATTGTATAATTGTCATCGTATGATTGTTATTGTATGAATGTGATTGTATGATTGTGATTGTATGATTGTGATTGTATGATTGTGATTGTATGATTGAGATTGTATGATTGTGATTATATTATTGTGATTGTATGGTTGTGATTGTATGATTGTGATTGTATGATTGTGAATGTATGATTGTGATTGTATGATTGTGATTGTATGACTGTGATTGTATGATTGTTTTTGTATGATTGTGATTGTATAGTAGTAATTGTATGATTGTCTTCGTATGATTGTGATCGTATGATTGTGATTGTATGACTGTGATTGTATGATTGTGATTGTATGATTGTGATTGTATGACTGTGATTGTATCATTGTTTTTGTATGATTGTGATTGTATGATTGCGATTGTGTGATTGTGATTGTATGATTGTGATTGTATGATTGTGATTGTATGATTGGGATGGTATGATTGTGATTGTATGATTGTGATTGTATGATTGTGATTGTATGATTGGGATGGTATGATTGTGATTGTATGATCGAAATTGCATGATTGTGATTGTATGATTGTGATCGTATGCTTGTGATTATATGATTGTGATTGTATGATTGCGATAGTATGACTGTGATTGTATGATTCTGATTGTATGATTGTGATTGTATGATTGTGATTGTTTGATTGCGATTGTATGATTGTGATTGTATGATTGTGATTTTATGATTGTGATTGTATGATTGTGATTGTATGATTGTGATTGTATGATTGTGATTGTATGATTGTGATTGTATGATTGTGATTGTATGATTGTGATTGTATGATTGTTGTTGTATGAATGCCATTGTATGATTGCGATTTTATGATTGTGATTGTATGATTGTTGTTGTATGAATGCCATTGTATGATTGTGATTGTATGATTGTGATTGTATAATTGTGATTGTAGGACTGTGACAGTATGTTTGTGATTGTATGATTGTGATTGAATGATTGCGATTGTATGGTTGTGATTGTATGATTGTGATTGTATGATTGTTTTTGTATGATTGTGATTGTATAGTAGTAATTGTATGATTGTCATCGTATGATTGTGATTGTATGAATGTGATTGTATGATTGTGATTGTATGATTGTTATTGTATGATTGAGATTGTATGATTGTGATTATATTATTGTGATTGTATGGTTGTGATTGTATGATCGTGATTGTGTGATTGTGATTCTGAGATTGTAATTGTATGGTTGTGATCGTATGACAGTGATTGTATGATTGTGATTGTATGATTGTGATTGTATGATTGTGATTGTATGATTGTGATTGTATGATTGTGATTGTATGAGTTTGATTGTATGATTGTGACTGTATGAGTGTGATTGTATGATTGTAATAGTATGATTGTGATTGTATGATTGTGATTGTATCAATGTTTTTGGGAGATTGTATTTATATGATAGCGATTGTATGATTGTAATTGTATGACTGTGGTAGTATGGTTGTAATTGTATGATTATGATTGTATGATTGTGACTATATTATTGCGATTGTATGATTGTGATTGAATGATTGTGATTGTATGATTGTGATTGTATGATTGTGATTGTATAAGCGCCATTGTATGATTGCGATTTTATGATTGTGATTGTATGATTGTCATTGTATGAATGCCATTGTATGATTGTGATTGTATAAGTACGATTGTATGATTGCGATTTTATGATTGTTATTGTATGATTGTTATTGTGTGAATGCCATTGTATGATTGTGATTGTATGATTGTGATTGTATGATTCTGATTGCATGATTGTGATTGTATTATTGTGATTGTATGATTGCGATTGTATGGTTGTGATTGTATGATTGTAATTGTATGATTGTGGTCGTATGACTGTGATTGTATGATTGTGATTGTATGGTTGTGATTGTATGATTGTGATTGTATGGTTGTGATTGTATGATTGTGACTGTATTATTGTGATTGTATGATTGTGATTGTATGACTGTGATTGTATGATTGTGATTGTATGATTGTGATTGTATGATTGTTTTTGTATGATTGTGATTGTATAGTAGTAATTGTATGATTGTCATCGTATGATTGTAATTGTATGAATGTGATTGTATGATTGTGATTGTATGATTGTGATTGTATGATTGAGATTGTATGATTGTGATTATATTATTGTGATTGTATGGTTGTGATTGTATGATTGTGATTGTATGATTGTGAATGTATGATTGTGATTGTATGATTGTGATTGTATGATTGTGATTATATTATTGTGATTGTATGGTTGTGATTGTATGATTGTGATTGTATGATTGTGAATGTATGATTGTGATTGTATGATTGCGATTGTATGACTGTGATTGTATGATTGTTCTTGTATGATTGTGATTGTATAGTAGTAATTGTATGATTGTCTTCGTATGATTGTGATCGTATGATTGTGATTGTATGATTGTGATTGTCTTCGTATGATTGTGATCGTATGATTGTGATTGTATGATTGTGATTGTATGATTGTGATTGTATGATTGTGATTGTATGATTGTGATTGTATCATTGTGATTGTATGATTGTGAATGTATGATTGCGATTGTATGATTGCGATCGTATGACTGTGATTGTTTGACTGCGATTGTATGATTGTGATTGTATGATTGTGATTGTATGATTGTGATTGTATGATTGTGATTGTATGATTGTGATTGTATGATTGTGATTGTATGATTGTGATTGTATGATTGTGATTGTATGATTGTGAATGTATGATTGTGATTGTATGATTGTGATTGTATGATTGTTTTTGTATGATTGTGATTGTATAGTAGTAATTGTATGATTGTCATCGTATGATTGTGATTGTATGATTGTTTTTGTATGATTGTGATTGTATAGTAGTAATTGTATAATTGTCATCGTATGATTGTTATTGTATGAATGTGATTGTATGATTGTGATTGTATGATTGTGATTGTATGATTGTGATTGTATGATTGTGATTGTATGATTGTGATTGTATGATTGAGATTGTATGATTGTGATTATATTATTGTGATTGTATGGTTGTGATTGTATGATTGTGATTGTATGATTGTGAATGTATGATTGTGATTGTATGATTGTGATTGTATGACTGTGATTGTATGATTGTGATTGTATGATTGTGATTGTATGACTGTGATTGTATCATTGTTTTTGTATGATTGTGATTGTATGATTGCGATTGTGTGATTGTGATTGTATGATTGTGATTGTATGATTGTGATTGTATGATTGTGATTGTATGATTGGGATGGTATGATTGTGATTGTATGATTGTGATTGTATGATTGTGATTGTATGATTGGGATGGTATGATTGTGATTGTATGATCGAAATTGCATGATTGTGATTGTATGATTGTGATCGTATGCTTGTGATTATATGATTGTGATTGTATGATTGCGATAGTATGACTGTGATTGTATGATTCTGATTGTATGATTGTGATTGTATGATTGTGATTGTTTGATTGCCATTGTATGATTGTGATTGTATGATTGTGATTTTATGATTGTGATTGTATGATTGTGATTGTATGATTGTGATTGTATGATTGTGATTGTATGATTGTGATTGTATGATTGTGATTGTATGATTGTTGTTGTATGAATGCCATTGTATGATTGCGATTTTATGATTGTGGTTGTATGATTGTTGTTGTATGAATGCCATTGTATGATTGTGATTGTATGATTGTGATTGTATAATTGTGATTGTAGGACTGTGACAGTATGTTTGTGATTGTATGATTGTGATTGAATGATTGCGATTGTATGGTTGTGATTGTATGATTGTGATTGTATGATTGTTTTTGTATGATTGTGATTGTATAGTAGTAATTGTATGATTGTCATCGTATGATTGTGATTGTATGAATGTGATTGTATGATTGTGATTGTATGATTGTTATTGTATGATTGAGATTGTATGATTGTGATTATATTATTGTGATTGTATGGTTGTGATTGTATGATCGTGATTGTGTGATTGTGATTCTGAGATTGTAATTGTATGGTTGTGATCGTATGACAGTGATTGTATGATTGTGATTGTATGATTGTGATTGTATGATTGTGATTGTATGATTGTGATTGTATGATTGTGATTGTATGATTGTGATTGTATGAGTTTGATTGTATGATTGTGACTGTATGAGTGTGATTGTATGATTGTAATAGTATGATTGTGATTGTATGATTGTGATTGTATCAATGTTTTTGGGAGATTGTATTTATATGATAGCGATTGTATGATTGTAATTGTATGACTGTGGTAGTATGGTTGTAATTGTATGATTATGATTGTATGATTGTGACTATATTATTGCGATTGTATGATTGTGATTGAATGATTGTGATTGTATGATTGTGATTGTATGATTGTGATTGTATAAGCGCCATTGTATGATTGCGATTTTATGATTGTGATTGTATGATTGTCATTGTATGAATGCCATTGTATGATTGTGATTGTATAAGTACGATTGTATGATTGCGATTTTATGATTGTTATTGTATGATTGTTATTGTGTGAATGCCATTGTATGATTGTGATTGTATGATTGTGATTGTATGATTCTGATTGCATGATTGTGATTGTATTATTGTGATTGTATGATTGCGATTGTATGGTTGTGATTGTATGATTGTAATTGTATGATTGTGGTCGTATGACTGTGATTGTATGATTGTGATTGTATGGTTGTGATTGTATGATTGTGATTGTATGGTTGTGATTGTATGATTGTGACTGTATTATTGTGATTGTATGATTGTGATTGTATGATTGTTTCCGGGAGATTGTATTTATATGATTGCGTTTGTATGATTGTGATTGAATGATTGTGATTGTATGATTCTGATTTTATGAGTGTGAGTGTATGATTGCGATAGCATGAATGATATTGCATGATGGCGATTACAGGATTGTGATTGTATGATGGTGATTGTATGACTGTGACTGTATTATTGTGATTGTATGATTGTGATTGTATGATTGAGATTGTATGATAGTGATTGTATTGTTGTGATTGTATGATTGTGATTGTATGATTGTGATTGTATGATTGTGAATGTATGATTGTGATTGTATGATTGTTTTTGTATGAATGTGATTGTATGATTGTGATTGTATGATTGTGTCCGTATGATTGTGATCGTAAGATTGTGGTTGTATAATTATGGTTCTATTATTGTGATTGTATGATTGCTCTTGTATGATTATGATCGTATGATTGTAATTGCATGATTGTGATTGTATGATTGTGATTGTATGATTGCGATCGTATGACTGTGATTGTTTGATTGCGATTGTATGATTGTGATTATATGATTGTGATTGTATGATTGTGATTGTATGATTGTGAATGTATGATTGTGATTGTATGATTGTGATTGTATGATTGTGATTGTATGATTGTTTTTGTATGATTGTGATTGTATAGTAGTAATTGTATGGTTGTCATCGTATGATTGTGATTGTATGAATGTGATTGTATGATTGTGATTGTATGATTGTGATTGCATGATTGTGATTGTATGATTGTGATTGTATGATTGAGATTGTATGATTGTGATTGTATTATTGTGATTGTATGTTTGTGATTGTATGTTTGTGATTTTATGATTGTGATTGTATGATTGTGATTGTATGATTGGGATGGTATGATTGTGATTGTATGATTGCGATAGTATGATTGTGATTGTATGATTCTGATTGTATGATTGTGATTGTATGATTGTGATTGTTTGATTGCGATTGTATGATTGTGATTGTATAATTGTGATTTTATGATTGTGATTGTATGATTGTGATTGTATGATTGTGATTGTATGATTGTGATTGTAAGATTGCGTGTGTATGATTGCGATTGTATGATTGTGATTGTATGATTGTGATTGTATGATTGTGATTGTATGATTGTGTTTGTATGATTGCGATTGTATGATTGTGATTGTATGATTGTGATTGTATGATTGTGATTGTATGATTGTTTTTGTATGATTGTTTTTGTATGATTGTGATTGTATAGTAGTAATTGTATGATTGTGATCGTATGATTGTCATTGTATGATTGTGATTGTATCATTGTGATTGAATGATTGTGAGTGTATGATTGCGATTGTATGATTGCGATCGTATGGTTGTGATTGTTTGATTGCGATTGTATGATTGTGATTGTATGATTGTGATTGTATGATTGTGATTGTATGATTGTGATTGTATGATTGTGATTGTATGATTGTAATTGTATGGTTGTGATTGTATGATTGTGATTGTATGATTGTGATTGTAAGATGGCGCGTGTATGATTGAGAATGTATGATTGTGATTGTATGATTGTGATCATATGGTTCTGATTGTTCGATTGCGATTGTACGATTGTGATTACATGATTGTGATTGCATGATTGTTTTTGTATGATTGTGATTCTATGATTGTGATTTTATGATTGTGCCTGTATGATTGTGATGGTATGATTGTGATTGTATGATTGTGATTGTATGATTGTTTTTGTATGATTGTGATTGTATAGTAGTAATTGTATGATTGTCATCGTATGATTGTGATTGTATGATTGTGATTGTATGATTGTGATTGTATGATTGTGATTGTATGATTGTGATTGTATCATTGTTTTTGTATGATTGTGATTGTATGATTGCGATTGTGTGATTGTGATTGTGTGATTGTGATTGTGTGATTGTGATTGTATGATTGTGATTGTATGATTGGGATGGTATGATTGTGATTGTATGATTGTGATTGTATGATTGTGATTGTATGATTGGGATGGTATGATTGTGATTGTATGATCGAAATTGCATGATTGTCATTGTATGATTGTGATCGTATGCTTGTGATTATATGATTGTGATTGTATGATTGCGATAGTATGATTGTGATTGTATGATTGTGATTGTATGATTGTGATTGTATGATTGTGATTGTTTGATTGCGATTGTATGATTGTGATTGTATGATTGTGATTTTATGATTGTGATTGTATGATTGTGATTGTATGATTGTGATTGTATGATTGTGATTGTATGATTGTGATTGTATGATTGTGATTGTATGATTGTGATTGTATGATTGAGATTGTATGATTGTGATTGTATTATTGTGATTGTATGATTGTGATTGTATGATTGTGATTCTATGATTGTGAATGTATGATTGCGATGGTATTATTGTGATTATATGACTGTGATTGTATGATTGTTTTTGTATGATTGTGATTGTATAGTAGTAATTGTATGATTGTC
Organism: Megachile rotundata; assembly: GCF_050947335.1. Classification (NCBI taxonomy): domain Eukaryota; kingdom Metazoa; phylum Arthropoda; class Insecta; order Hymenoptera; family Megachilidae; genus Megachile; species Megachile rotundata. Next base: position 577,155 of record NW_027473324.1, read on the forward strand.
TTCGTATGATTGTGATCGTATGATTGTGATTGTATGATTGTGATTGTATGATTGTGATTGTATGATTGTGATTGTATGATTGTGATTGTATCATTGTTTTTGTATGATTGTGATTGTATGATTGCGATTGTGTGATTGTGATTGTATGATTGTGATTGTATGATTGTGATAGTATGATTGTTTTTGTATGAATGTGATTGTATGATTGTGATTGTATGATTGTGTCCGTATGATTGTGATCGTAAGATTGTGGTTGTATAATTATGGTTCTATTATTGTGATTGTATGATTGCTCTTGTATGATTATGATCGTATGATTGTAATTGCATGATTGTGATTGTATGATTGTGATTGTATGATTGTGATTGTATGATTGTGATTGTATGATTGCGATAGTATGATTGCGATCGTATGATTGTGATTGTATGATTGTGATTGTATGATTGTGATTGTTTGATTGCGATTGTATGATTGTGATTCTATGATTGTGATTTTATGATTGTGATTGTATTATTGTGATTGTATGATTGTGATTGTATGATTGTGATTGTATGATTGTGATTGTAAGATTGCGTGTGTATGATTGCGATTGTATGATTGTGATTGCATGATTGTGATTGTATGATTGTGTTTGTATGATTGCGATTGTATGATTGTGATTTAATGATTGTGATTGCATGATTGTGATTGTATGATTGTGATTGTATGATTTTGATTGTATGATTGTGATTGTATGATTGGTTTTGTATGATTGTTTTTGTATGATTGTGATTGTATAGTAGTAATTGTATGATTGTGATCGTATGATTGTCCTTGTATGATTGTGATTGTATCATTGTGATTGAATGATTGTGAGTGTATGATTGCGATTGTATGATTGCGATCGTATGACTGTGATTGTTTGATTGCGATTGTATGATTGTGATTGTATGATTGTGATTGTATGATTGTGATTGTATGATTGTGATTGTATGATTGTGATTGTATGATTGTTTTTGTATGATTGTGATTGTATAGTAGTAATTGTATGATTGTCATCGTATGATTGTGATTGTATGAATGTGATTGTATGATTGTGATTGTATGATTGTGATTGTATGATTGTGATTGTATGATTGGGATGGTATGATTGTGATTGTATCATCGAAATTGCATGATTGTGATTGTATGATTGTGATCGTATGCTTGTGATTATATGATTGTGATTGTATGATTGCGATAGTATGATTGTGATTGTATGATTCTGATTGTATGATTGTGATTGTATGATTGTGATTGTTTGATTGCGATTGTATGATTGTGATTGTATGATTGTGATTTTATGATTGTGATTGTATGATTGTGATTGTATGATTGTGATTGTATGATTGTTTTTGTATGATTGTTTTTGTATGATTGTGATTGTATAGTAGTAATTGTATGATTGTGATCGTATGATTGTCATTGTATGATTGTGATTGTATCATTGTGATTGAATGATTGTGAGTGTATGATTGCGATTGTATGATTTGGATCGTATGATTGTGATTGTTTGATTGCGATTGTATGATTGTGATTGTATGATTGTGATTGTATGATTGTGATTGCATGATTGTGATGGTATGATTGTGATTGTATGATTTTGATTGTATGATTGTGATTGTATGATTGTGATTGTATGATTGTGATTGTATGATTGTTTTTGTATGATTGTTTTTGTATGATTGTGATTGTATAGTAGTAATTGTATGATTGTGATCGTATGATTGTCATTGTATGATTGTGATTGTATCATTGTGATTGAATGATTGTGAGTGTATGATTGCGATTGTATGATTTGGATCGTATGATTGTGATTGTTTGATTGCGATTGTATGATTGTGATTGTATGATTGTGATTGTATGATTGCGATCGTATGACTGTGATTGTTTGATTGCGATTGTATGATTGTGATTATATGATTGTGATTGTATGATTGTGATTGTATGATTGTGAATGTATGATTGTGATTGTATGATTGTGATTGTATGATTGTGATTGTATGATTGTTTTTGTATGATTGTGATTGTATAGTAGTAATTGTATGGTTGTCATCGTATGATTGTGATTGTATGAATGTGATTGTATGATTGTGATTGTATGATTGTGATTGCATGATTGTGATTGTATGATTGTGATTGTATGATTGAGATTGTATGATTGTGATTGTATTATTGTGATTGTATGTTTGTGATTGTATGTTTGTGATTTTATGATTGTGATTGTATGATTGTGATTGTATGATTGGGATGGTATGATTGTGATTGTATGATCGAAATTGCATGATTGTGATTGTATGATTGTGATCGTATGCTTGTGATTATATGATTGTGATTGTATGATTGCGATAGTATGATTGTGATTGTATGATTCTGATTGTATGATTGTGATTGTATGATTGTGATTGTTTGATTGCGATTGTATGATTGTGATTGTATAATTGTGATTTTATGATTGTGATTGAATGATTGTGATTGTATGATTGTGATTGTATGATTGTGATTGTAAGATTGCGTGTGTATGATTGCGATTGTATGATTGTGATTGTATGATTGTGATTGTATGATTGTGATTGTATGATTGTGTTTGTATGATTGCGATTGTATGATTGTGATTGTATGATTGTGATTGTATGATTGTGATTGTATGATTGTTTTTGTATGATTGTTTTTGTATGATTGTGATTGTATAGTAGTAATTGTATGATTGTGATCGTATGATTGTCATTGTATGATTGTGATTGTATCATTGTGATTGAATGATTGTGAGTGTATGATTGCGATTGTATGATTGCGATCGTATGGTTGTGATTGTTTGATTGCGATTGTATGATTGTGATTGTATGATTGTGATTGTATGATTGTGATTGTATGATTGTGATTGTATGATTGTGATTGTATGATTGTAATTGTATGGTTGTGATTGTATGATTGTGATTGTATGATTGTGATTGTAAGATGGCGCGTGTATGATTGAGAATGTATGATTGTGATTGTATGATTGTGATCATATGGTTCTGATTGTTCGATTGCGATTGTACGATTGTGATTACATGATTGTGATTGCATGATTGTTTTTGTATGATTGTGATTCTATGATTGTGATTTTATGATTGTGCCTGTATGATTGTGATGGTATGATTGTGATTGTATGATTGTGATTGTATGATTGTTTTTGTATGATTGGGATGGTATGATTGTGATTGTATGATCGAAATTGCATGATTGTCATTGTATGATTGTGATCGTATGCTTGTGATTATATGATTGTGATTGTATGATTGCGATAGTATGATTGTGATTGTATGATTGTGATTGTATGATTGTGATTGTATGATTGTGATTGTTTGATTGCGATTGTATGATTGTGATTGTATGATTGTGATTTTATGATTGTGATTGTATGATTGTGATTGTATGATTGTGATTGTATGATTGTGATTGTATGATTGTGATTGTATGATTGTGATTGTATGATTGTGATTGTATGATTGAGATTGTATGATTGTGATTGTATTATTGTGATTGTATGATTGTGATTGTATGATTGTGATTCTATGATTGTGAATGTATGATTGCGATGGTATTATTGTGATTATATGACTGTGATTGTATGATTGTTTTTGTATGATTGTGATTGTATAGTAGTAATTGTATGATTGTCTTCGTATGATTGTGATCGTATGATTGTGATTGTATGATTGTGATTGTATGATTGTGATTGTATGATTGTGATTGTATGATTGTGATTGTATCATTGTTTTTGTATGATTGTGATTGTATGATTGCGATTGTGTGATTGTGATTGTATGATTGTGATTGTATGATTGTGATAGTATGATTGTTTTTGTATGAATGTGATTGTATGATTGTGATTGTATGATTGTGTCCGTATGATTGTGATCGTAAGATTGTGGTTGTATAATTATGGTTCTATTATTGTGATTGTATGATTGCTCTTGTATGATTATGATCGTATGATTGTAATTGCATGATTGTGATTGTATGATTGTGATTGTATGATTGTGATTGTATGATTGTGATTGTATGATTGTGATTGTATGATTGCGATAGTATGATTGCGATTGTATGATTGTGATTGTATGATTGTGATTGTATGATTGTGATTGTTTGATTGCGATTGTATGATTGTGATTCTATGATTGTGATTTTATGATTGTGATTGTATTATTGTGATTGTATGATTGTGATTGTATGATTGTGATTGTATGATTGTGATTGTAAGATTGCGTGTGTATGATTGCGATTGTATGATTGTGATTGCATGATTGTGATTGTATGATTGTGTTTGTATGATTGCGATTGTATGATTGTGATTTAATGATTGTGATTGCATGATTGTGATTGTATGATTGTGATTGTATGATTTTGATTGTATGATTGTGATTGTATGATTGGTTTTGTATGATTGTTTTTGTATGATTGTGATTGTATAGTAGTAATTGTATGATTGTGATCGTATGATTGTCCTTGTATGATTGTGATTGTATCATTGTGATTGAATGATTGTGAGTGTATGATTGCGATTGTATGATTGCGATCGTATGACTGTGATTGTTTGATTGCGATTGTATGATTGTGATTGTATGATTGTGATTGTATGATTGTGATTGTATGATTGTGATTGTATGATTGTGATTGTATGATTGTTTTTGTATGATTGTGATTGTATAGTAGTAATTGTATGATTGTCATCGTATGATTGTGATTGTATGAATGTGATTGTATGATTGTGATTGTATGATTGTGATTGTATGATTGTGATTGTATGATTGGGATGGTATGATTGTGATTGTATGATCGAAATTGCATGATTGTGATTGTATGATTGTGATCGTATGCTTGTGATTATATGATTGTGATTGTATGATTGCGATAGTATGATTGTGATTGTATGATTCTGATTGTATGATTGTGATTGTATGATTGTGATTGTTTGATTGCGATTGTATGATTGTGATTGTATGATTGTGATTTTATGATTGTGATTGTATGATTGTGATTGTATGATTGTGATTGTATGATTGTTTTTGTATGATTGTTTTTGTATGATTGTGATTGTATAGTAGTAATTGTATGATTGTGATCGTATGATTGTCATTGTATGATTGTGATTGTATCATTGTGATTGAATGATTGTGAGTGTATGATTGCGATTGTATGATTTGGATCGTATGATTGTGATTGTTTGATTGCGATTGTATGATTGTGATTGTATGATTGTGATTGTATGATTGTGATCGTAAGATTGTGGTTGTATAATTATGGTTCTATTATTGTGATTGTATGATTGCTCTTGTATGATTATGATCGTATGATTGTAATTGCATGATTGTGATTGTATGATTGTGATTGTATGATTGTGATTGTATGATTGTGATTGTATGATTGTGATTGTATGATTGCGATAGTATGATTGCGATTGTATGATTGTGATTGTATGATTGTGATTGTATGATTGTGATTGTTTGATTGCGATTGTATGATTGTGATTCTATGATTGTGATTTTATGATTGTGATTGTATTATTGTGATTGTATGATTGTGATTGTATGATTGTGATTGTATGATTGTGATTGTAAGATTGCGTGTGTATGATTGCGATTGTATGATTGTGATTGCATGATTGTGATTGTATGATTGTGTTTGTATGATTGCGATTGTATGATTGTGATTTAATGATTGTGATTGCATGATTGTGATTGTATGATTGTGATTGTATGATTTTGATTGTATGATTGTGATTGTATGATTGGTTTTGTATGATTGTTTTTGTATGATTGTGATTGTATAGTAGTAATTGTATGATTGTGATCGTATGATTGTCCTTGTATGATTGTGATTGTATCATTGTGATTGAATGATTGTGAGTGTATGATTGCGATTGTATGATTGCGATCGTATGACTGTGATTGTTTGATTGCGATTGTATGATTGTGATTGTATGATTGTGATTGTATGATTGTGATTGTATGATTGTGATTGTATGATTGTGATTGTATGATTGTTTTTGTATGATTGTGATTGTATAGTAGTAATTGTATGATTGTCATCGTATGATTGTGATTGTATGAATGTGATTGTATGATTGTGATTGTATGATTGTGATTGTATGATTGTGATTGTATGATTGGGATGGTATGATTGTGATTGTATGATCGAAATTGCATGATTGTGATTGTATGATTGTGATCGTATGCTTGTGATTATATGATTGTGATTGTATGATTGCGATAGTATGATTGTGATTGTATGATTCTGATTGTATGATTGTGATTGTATGATTGTGATTGTTTGATTGCGATTGTATGATTGTGATTGTATGATTGTGATTTTATGATTGTGATTGTATGATTGTGATTGTATGATTGTGATTGTATGATTGTTTTTGTATGATTGTTTTTGTATGATTGTGATTGTATAGTAGTAATTGTATGATTGTGATCGTATGATTGTCATTGTATGATTGTGATTGTATCATTGTGATTGAATGATTGTGAGTGTATGATTGCGATTGTATGATTTGGATCGTATGATTGTGATTGTTTGATTGCGATTGTATGATTGTGATTGTATGATTGTGATTGTATGATTGTGATTGCATGATTGTGATGGTATGATTGTGATTGTATGATTTTGATTGTATGATTGTGATTGTATGATTGTGATTGTATGATTGTGATTGTATGATTGTGATTGTATGATTGTTTTTGTATGATTGTTTTTGTATGATTGTGATTGTATAGTAGTAATTGTATGATTGTGATCGTATGATTGTCATTGTATGATTGTGATTGTATCATTGTGATTGAATGATTGTGAGTGTATGATTGCGATTGTATGATTTGGATCGTATGATTGTGATTGTTTGATTGCGATTGTATGATTGTGATTGTATGATTGTGATTGTATGATTGTGATTGTATGATTGTGATTGTATGATTGTAATTGTATGGTTGTGATTGTATGATTGTGATTGTATGATTGTGATTGTATGATTGTGATTGTAAGATGGCGCGTGTATGATTGAGATTGTATGATTGTGATTGTATGATTGTGATTTTATGATTGTGATTGTATGATTGTGATTGTATGATTGTGATAGTATGATTGTTATTGCATGATTGCGATTGCAGAATTGTGTTTGTATGATTGTTATTGTATGATTGTGGTTGTATGTTTGTGATTGTATTAATGTGATTTTATGGTTGTGATTGTACGTTTGTGATTGTATGATTGCGATTGTATGATCGTGATTGTATGATTGTGATTGTATAGTTGTGTTTGTGTGATTGTGATTGTATGATTGTGATGGTATGATTGCGATTGTATGATTGTGTTTGCATGGTTGTGATTGCACGATTGTGATTGCACGATAGTGATTCTATGATTGTGATTGTATGATTGCGGCTGTATGAGTGTGAATGTATGATTGTGATTGTATGACTGTGATTGTATGATTGTGATTGTATGATTGTGATTGTAGGATTGTGACAGTATGTTTGTGGTTGTATGATTGTGATTGTATGATTGTGATTGTATGATTGTGATTGTAAGATTGCGTGTGTATGATTGCGATTGTATGATTGTGATTGCATGATTGTGATTGTATGATTGTGTTTGTATGATTGCGATTGTATGATTGTGATTTAATGATTGTGATTGCATGATTGTGATTGTATGATTGTGATTGTATGATTTTGATTGTATGATTGTGATTGTATGATTGGTTTTGTATGATTGTTTTTGTATGATTGTGATTGTATAGTAGTAATTGTATGATTGTGATCGTATGATTGTCATTGTATGATTGTGATTGTATCATTGTGATTGAATGATTGTGAGTGTATGATTGCGATTGTTAGATTGCGATCGTATGACTGTGATTGTTTGATTGCGATTGTATGATTGTGATTGTATGATTGTGATTGTATGATTGTGATTGTATGATTGCGATTGTATGATTGTGATTGTATGATTGTGATTGTATGATTGTGATTGCATGATTGTGATGGTATGATTGTGATTGTATGATTTTGATTGTATGATTGTGATTGTATGATTGTGATTGTATGATTGTTTTTGTATGATTGTTTTTGTATGATTGTGATTGTATAGTAGTAATTGTATGATTGTGATCGTATGATTGTCATTGTATGATTGTGATTGAATCATTGTGATTGAATGATTGTGAGTGTATGATTGCGATTGTATGATTTGGATCGTATGATTGTGATTGTTTGATTGCGATTGTATGATTGCGATTGTATGATTGTGATTGTATGATTGTGATTGTATGATTGTGATTGTATGATTGTAATTGTATGGTTGTGATTGTATGATTGTGATTGTATGATTGTGATTGTATGATTGTGATTGTAAGATGGCGCGTGTATGATTGAGATTGTATGATTGTGATTGTATGATTGTGATTTTATGATTGTGATTGTATGATTGTGATTGTATGATTGTGATAGTATGATTGTTATTGCATGATTGCGATTGCAGAATTGTGTTTGTATGATTGTTATTGTATGATTGTGGTTGTATGTTTGTGATTGTATTAATGTGATTGTATGGTTGTGATTGTACGTTTGTGATTGTATGATTGCGATTGTATGATCGTGATTGTATGATTGTGATTGTATGATTGTGATTGTATGATTGTGATTGTATGATTGTGATTGTGTGATTGTGAATGTATGTGTGTGATTGTATGATTGTGACTGTATGAGTGTGATTGTATGATTGTGATAGTATGAATGTGATTGTATGATTGTGATTGTATCAATGTTTTTGGGAGATTGTATTTATATGGTTGCGATTGTATGATTGTTATTGTATGATTGTGATTGTATGTTTGTGATTGTATCAATGTTTTTGGGAGATTGTATTTATATGGTTGCGATTGTATGATTGTTATTGTATGATTGTGATTGTATGTTTGTGATTGTATTATTGTGATTGTATTGTTGTGATTGTATGGTTGTGATTGTATGATTGCGTTTGTATGACCGTGATTGTATGATTCTGATTTTATGAGTGTGATTGTCTGATTGCGATAGCATGATTGTTATTGCGTGATTGCGATTGCAGGATTGTGATTGTATGATGGTGATTGTATGACTGTGACTGTATAATTGTGATTGTATGATTGTGATTATATGAGTGTGATTGTATGATTGTGATTGTATGACTGCGATTGTATGATTGTGATTGTATTATTGCGATTGTATTATTGTGCTTCTATGATTGTGATTGTATGGTTGTGATTGTATGAGTGCGATTGTATGATTGTGACTGTATGATTGTGATAGTATGATTCTATTTGATGATTGTGATTGTATGATTGTGACTGTATTATTGTGATTTTATGATTGTGTATGAGAGATTGTAAATGAATGATTGCTATTTTATGGGTGTGATTGTGTTATTGTGATTGTGAGTTTGTGATTCTGAGATTGTAATTGTATGACTGCCATTGTATGATCGTGATGGTATGATTGTTTTTGTATGATTGTGATTGTATGATTGTAATTGTATGATTGTGGTCGTATGACAGTGATTGTATGATTGTGATTGTATGATTGTGATTGTACGATTGTGACTGTACGATTGTGATTGTACGATTGTGATTGTACGATTGTGATTGTACGATTGTGATTGTACGATTGTGATTGTACGATTGTGATTGTACGATTGTGATTGTACGATTGTGATTGTACGATTGTGATTGTACGATTGTGATTGTATGGTTGTGATTGTATGATTGTGATTGAATGACTGCTTTTGAATGTTTGTGATTGTATTATTGTGATTGTATGATTATGATTGTATGACTGTGATTGTATGATTGTGATTGTATGATTGGGTCCGTATGAGTGTGAGTGTATGATTGTGATAGTATGATTGTTATTGTATTATTGTGATTGTATGATTGTGATTGTATGATTGCGATTGTATGATCGTGATTGTATGATTGTGATTGTATGATTGTGATTGTATGATTGTGATTGTATGATTGTGATTGTATGATTGTGATTTTATGATTGTGATTGTATGATTGTGATTGTATGATTGTATTGTATGATTGTGACGGTATGAGTGTGATTGTATGATTGTGATAGTATGATTGTTATTGCATGATTGCGATTGCAGAATTGTGTTGGTATGATTGTTATTGTATGATTGTGATTGTATGTTTGTGATTGTATGGTTGTGATTGTATGGTTGTGATTGTATGATTGCGATTGTATGATCGTGATTGTATGATTGTTGTTGTATGAATGCCATTGTATGATTGCGATTTTATGAATGTGACTGTATGACTGTGATTGTATGATTGTGGTTGCATGACTGGGATTGTATGATTGTGATTGTATGATTGTGATTGTATGATTGTGATAGTATGATTGCGACTGCAGGATTGTGCTTGTATGATTGCATTTGTATGATCGTGATTGTATGATTGTGATTGCATGATTGTGATTGCATGATTGTGATTGTAATTGCGATTGTATGAATGTAATTGTATGACTGTGGTTGTATGACTCTGATTGTATGATAGTGATTGTATGATTGCGACTGTATGATTGGGATTGTATGACTGTGATTGTATTTTTGTGAATGTATGATTGTGATTGTATGACTGTGATTTTATGATTGTGATTGTATCAGTGTTTTTGGGAGATTGTATTTACATGATTGCGATTGTATCATTGTGATTGAATGATTGTGATTGTATGATTGTGATTGTATGATTGTGATTGTATGATTGTGATTGTATGATTGTGATTGTATGAGTGCGATTGTGTGATTGCGATTTTATGATTGTGATTGTATGATTGTTGTTGTATGAACGCCATTGTATGATTGCGATTTTATGATTGTGATTGTATGATTGTTGTTGTATGAATGCCATTGTATGATTGTGATTGTATGATTGTGATTGTATAATTGTGATTGTAGGACTGTGACAGTATGTTTGTGATTGTATGATTGTGATTGAATGATTGTGATTGTGTGAATGCCATTGTATGATTGTGATTGTATGATTGTGATTGTATGATTGTGATTGTATGATTCTGATTGTATGACTGTGATTGTATGATTGTGATTGTATGATTGTGATTGTATGATTGTGATTGTATGGTTGCGATTGTATGATTGTGACTGTATTATTGTGATTGTATGATTGTGATAATATGATTGTTTCCGGGAGATTGTATTTATATGATTGCGTTTGTATGATTGTGATTGAATGATTGTGATTGTATGATTCTGATTTTATGAGTGTGAGTGTATGATTGCGATAGCATGAATGTCATTGCATGATAGCGATTACAGGATTGTGATTGTATGATGGTGATTGTATGACTGTGACTGTATTATTGTGATTGTATGATTGTGATTCTATGATGGTGATGGTATGATTATGATTGTACGATTGTTTTTGTTTGATGGCGATTGTATGATTGTGATTGTATGATTGTGATTGTATTATTGTGATTGTATGATTGTGATTGTATGATTGTGATTGAATGACTGCTTTTGAATGATTGTCATTCTAATATTGTGACTGTATGATTGTGATTGTATGATTGTGATTGTATGACTCTGATTGTATGATTGTGATTGTATGATTGTGATTGTATGATTGGGATTGTATGATTGTGATTGTATGATTGTGATTGTATGATTGTGAATGTATGATTGCGATTGTATTATTGTGATTGTATGACTGTGATTGTATGATTGTTTTTGTATGATTGTGATTGTATAGTAGTAATTGTATGATTGTCTTCGTATGATTGTGATCGTATGATTGTGATTGTATGATTGTGATTGTATGATTGTGATTGTATGATTGTGATTGGATCATTGTTTTTGTATGATTGTGATTGTATGATTGCGATTGTGTGATTGTGATTGTATGATTGTGATTGTATGATTGTGATTGTATGATTGTGATTGGATCATTGTTTTTGTATGATTGTGATTGTATGATTGTGATTGTATGATTGTGAATGTATGATTGTGATTGTATGATTGTGATTGTATGATTGTTTTTGTTTGACTGTGATTGTATAGTAGTAATTGTATGATTGTCATCGTATGATTGTGATTGTATGATTGTTTTCGTATGATTGTGATTGTATAGTAGTAATTGTATGATTGTCTTCGTATGATTGTGATCGTATGATTGTGATGGTATGATTGTGATTGTATCATTGTGATTGAATGATTGTGAGTGTATGATTGTGAGTGTATGATTGTGATTGTATGATTGTGATTGTATGATTGTTTTTGTATGAATGTGATTGTATGATTGTGATTGTATGATTGTGTCCGTATGATTGTGATCGTAAGATTGTGGTTGTATAATTATGGTTCTATTATTGTGATTGTATGATTGCTCTTGTATGATTATGATCGTATGATTGTAATTGCATGATTGTGATTGTATGATTGTGATTGTATGATTGCGATCGTATGACTGTGATTGTTTGATTGCGATTGTATGATTGCGATTGTATGATTGTGATTGTATGATTGTGATTGTATGATTGTGATTGTATGATTGTGATTGTATGATTGTGATTGTATGATTGTGATTGTATGATTGTGATTGTATGATTGTGATTGTTTGATTGCGATTGTATGATTGTGATTGTATGATTGTGATTTTATGATTGTGATTGTATGATTGTGATTGTATGATTGTGATTGTATGATTGTGAATGTATGATTGCGATTGTATTATTGTGATTGTATGACTGTGATTGTATGATTGTTTTTGTATGATTGTGATTGTATAGTAGTAATTGTATGATTGTCTTCGTATGATTGTGATCGTATGATTGTGATTGTATGATTGTGATTGTATGATTGTGATTGTATGATTGTGATTGGATCATTGTTTTTGTATGATTGTGATTGTATGATTGCGATTGTGTGATTGTGATTGTATGATTGTGATTGTATGATTGTGATTGTATGATTGTTTTTGTATGAATGTGATTGTATGATTGTGATTGTATGATTGTGTCCGTATGATTGTGATCGTAAGATTGTGGTTGTATAATTATGGTTCTATTATTGTGATGGTATGATTGCTCTTGTATGATTATGATCGTATGATTGTAATTGCATGATTGTGATTGTATGATTGTGATTGTATGATTGTGATTGTATGATTGTGATTGTATGATTGTGAATGTATGATTGCGATTGTATTATTGTGATTGTATGACTGTGATTGTATGATTGTTTTTGTATGATTGTGATTGTATAGTAGTAATTGTATGATTCTCTTCGTATGATTGTGATCGTATGATTGTGATTGTATGTTTGTGATTGTATGATTGTGATTGTATGATTGTTTTTGTATGAAAGTGATTGTATGATTGTGATTGTATGATTGTGATTGTATGATTGTGTCCGTATGATTGTGATCGTAAGATTGTGGTTGTATAATTATGGTTCTATTATTGTGATTGTATGATTGCTCTTGTATGATTATGATCGTATGATTGTAATTGCATGATTGTGATTGTATGATTGTGATTGTATGATTGTGATTGTATGATTGTGATTGTATGATTGTGATTGTATGATTGCGATAGTATGATTGCGATTGTATGATTGTGATTGTATGATTGTGATTGTATGATTGTGATTGTATGATTGTGATTGTTTGATTGCGATTGTATGATTGTGATTCTATGATTGTGATTTTATGATTGTGATTGTATGATTGTGATTGTATGATTGTGATTGTATGATTGTGATTGTAAGATTGCGTGTGTATGATTGCGATTGTATGATTGTGATTGTATGATTGTGATTGTATGATTGAGATTGTATTATTGTGATTGTATTATTGTGATTGTATGATTGTGATTGTATGATTGTGATTGTATGATTGTGATTGTATGATTGTGAATGTATGATTGTGATTGTATGATTGTGATTGTATGACTGTGATTGTATGATTGTTTTTGTATGATTGTGATTGTATAGTAGTAATTATATGATTGTCTTCGTATGATTGTGATCGTATGATTGTGATTGTATGATTGTGATTGTATGATTGTGATTGTATGATTGTGATTGTATGATTGTGATTGTATGATTGTGATTGTATCATTGTTTTAGTATGACTGTGATTGTATGATTGCGATTGTGTGATTGTGATTGTATGATTGTGATTGCATGATTGTGATTGTATGATTGTGATTGTATGATTGTGAATGTATGATTGCGATGGTATTTTTGTGATTGTATGACTGTGATTGTATGATTGTTTTTGTATGATTGTGATTGTATAGTAGTAATTGTATGATTGTCTTCGTATGATTGTGATCGTATGATTGTGATTGTATGATTGTGATTGTATGATTGTGATTGTATGATTGTGATTGTATGATTGTGATTGTATCATTGTTTTTGTATGATTGTGATTGTATGATTGCGATTGTGTGATTGTGATTGTATGATTGTGATTGTATGATTGTGATAGTATGATTGTTTTTGTATGAATGTGATTGTATGATTGTGATTGTATGATTGTGTCCGTATGATTGTGATCGTAAGATTGTGGTTGTATAATTATGGTTCTATTATTGTGATTGTATGATTGCTCTTGTATGATTATGATCGTACGATTGTAATTGCATGATTGTGATTGTATGATTGTGATTGTATGATTGTGATTGTATGATTGTGATTGTATGATTGCGATAGTATGATTGCGATTGTATGATTGTGATTGTATGATTGTGATTGTATGATTGTGATTGTTTGATTGCGATTGTATGATTGTGATTCTATGATTGTGATTTTATGATTGTGATTGTATTATTGTGATTGTATGATTGTGATTGTATGATTGTGATTGTAAGATTGCGTGTGTATGATTGCGATTGTATGATTGTGATTGTATGATTGTGATTGTATGATTGTGTTTGTATGATTGCGATTGTATGATTGTGATTGTATGATTGTGATTGTATGATTGTTTTTGTATGATTGTGATTGTATAGTAGTAATTGTATGATTGTCATCGTATGATTGTGATTGTATGAATGTGATTGTATGATTGTGATTGTATGATTGTGATTGTATGATTGTGATTGTATGATTGGGATAGTATGATTGTGATTGTATGATCGAAATTGCATGATTGTGGTTGTATGATTGTGATCGTATGCTTGTGATTATATGATTGTGATTGTATGATTGCGATAGTATGATTGTGATTGTATGATTCTGAGTGTATGATTGTGATTGTATGATTGTGATTGTTTGATTGCGATTGTATGATTGTGATTGTATGATTGTGATTTTATGATTGTGATTGTATGATTGTGATTGTATGATTGTGATTGTATGATTGTTTTTGTATGATTGTTTTTGTATGATTGTGATTGTATAGTAGTAATTGTATGATTGTGATCGTATGATTGTCATTGTATGATTGTGATTGTATCATTGTGATTGAATGATTGTGAGTGTATGATTGCGATTGTATGATTTGGATCGTATGATTGTGATTGTTTGATTGCGATTGTATGATTGTGATTGTATGATTGTGATTGTATGATTGTGACTGCATGATTGTGATGGTATGATTGTGATTGTATGATTTTGATTGTATGATTGTGATTGTATGATTGTGATTGTACGATTGTGATTGTATGATTGTTTTTGTATGATTGTTTTTGTATGATTGTTATTGTATAGTAGTAATTGTATGATTGTGATCGTATGATTGTCATTGTATGATTGTGATTGTATTATTGTGATTGAATGATTGTGAGTGTATGATTGCGATTGTATGATTTGGATCGTATGATTGTGATTGTTTGATTGCGATTGTATGATTGTGATTGTATGATTGTGATTGTATGATTGTGATTGTATGATTGTGATTGTATGATTGTGATTGTATGATTGTAATTGTATGGTTGTGATTGTATGATTGTGATTGTATGATTGTGATTGTATGATTGTGATTGTAAGATGGCGCGTGTATGATTGAGATTGTATGATTGTGATTGTATGATTGTGATTTTATGATTGTGATTGTATGATTGTGATTGTATGATTGTGATAGTATGATTGTTATTGCATGATTGCGATTGCAGAATTGTGTTTGTATGATTGTTATTGTATGATTGTGGTTGTATGTTTGTGATTGTATTAATGTGATTGTATGGTTGTGATTGTACGTTTGTGATTGTATGATTGCGATTGTATGATCGTGATTGTATGATTGCGATTATATAGTTGTGATTGTGTGATTGTGATTGTATGATTGTGATGGTATGATTGCGATTGTATGATTGTGTTTGCATGGTTGTGATTGCACGATTGTGATTGCACGATAGTGATTCTATGATTGTGATTGTATGATTGCGGCTGTATGAGTGTGATTGTATGATTGTGATTGTATGACTGTGATTGTATGATTGTGATTGTATGATTGTGATTGTAGGATTGTGACAGTATGTTTGTGGTTGTATGATTGTGATTGTATGATTGTGATTGTATGATTGTGATTGTATGATTGTGATTGTATGATTGTGATTGTATGATTGTGATTGTGTGATTGTGATTGTATGTGTGTGATTGTATGATTGTGACTGTATGAGTGTGATTGTATGATTGTGATAGTATGATTGTGATTGTATGATTGTGATTGTATCAATGTTTTTGGGAGATTGTATTTATATGGTTGCGATTGTATGATTGTTATTGTATGATTGTGATTGTATGTTTGTGATTGTATCAATGTTTTTGGGAGATTGTATTTATATGGTTGCGATTGTATGATTGTTATTGTATGATTGTGATTGTATGTTTGTGATTGTATTATTGTGATTGTATCCTTGTGATTGTATGGTTGTGATTGTATGATTGCGTTTGTATGACCGTGATTGTATGATTCTGATTTTATGAGTGTGATTGTATGATTGCGATAGCATGATTGTTATTGCGTGATTGCGATTGCAGGATTGTGATTGTATGATGGTGATTGTATGACTGTGACTGTATAATTGTGATTGTATGATTGTGATTATATGAGTGTGATTGTATGATTGTGATTGTATGACTGCGATTGTATGATTGTGATTGTATTATTGCGATTGTATTATTATGCTTCTATGATTGTGATTGTATGATTGTGATTGTATGAGTGCGATTGTATGATTGTGACTGTATGATTGTGATAGTATGATTCTATTTGATGATTGTGATTGTATGATTGTGACTGTATTATTGTGATTTTATGATTGTGTATGAGAGATTGTAAATGAATGATTGCTATTTTATGGGTGTGATTGTGTTATTGTGATTGTGAGTTTGTGATTCTGAGATTGTAATTGTATGACTGCCATTGTATGATCGTGATGGTATGATTGTTTTTGTATGATTGTGATTGTATGATTGTAATTGTATGATTGTGGTCGTATGACAGTGATTGTATGATTGTGATTGTATGATTGTGATTGTACGATTGTGACAGTATGTTTGTGGTTGTATGATTGTGATTGTACGATTGTGATTGTACGATTGTGATTGTACGATTGTGATTGTACGATTGTGATTGTACGATTGTGATTGTAGGATTGTGATTGTACGATTGTGATTGTACGATTGTGATTGTATGGTTGTGATTGTATGATTGTGATTGTATGAGTGTGATTGTGACTATATGAGTGTGATTGTATGATTGTGACTGTATGATTGTGATTGTATCAATGTTTTTTGGATATTGTATTTATATGATTGCGATTGTATGATAGTTATTGTATGATTGTGATTGTATGTTTGTGATTGTATTATTGTGATTGTATGGTTGTGATTGTATGGTTGTAATTGTATGATTGCGATTGTATGATCGTGATTGTGTGATTGTGAGTGTATGATTGTGCTTGTATGATTGTGACTGTATGATTGTGATTGTATGATTGGGTCCGTATGAGTGTGAGTGTATGATTGTGATAGTATGATTGTTATTGTATTATTGTGATTGTATGATTGTGATTGTATGATTGCGATTGTATGATCGTGATTGTATGATTGTGATTGTATGATTGTGATTGCATGATTGTGATTGCATGATTGTGATTGTAATTGCGATTGTATGAATGTAATTGTATGACTGTGGTAGTATGACTCTGATTGTATGATAGTGATTGTATGATTGCGACTGTATGATTGGGATTGTATGATTGTGATTGTATTTTTGTGAATGTATGATTGTGATTGTATGACTGTGATTTTATGATTGTGATTGTATCAGTGTTTTTGGGAGATTGTATTTACATGATTGCGATTGTATCATTGTGATTGAATGATTGTGATTGTATGATTGTGATTGTATGATTGTGATTGTATGATTGTGATTGTATGATTGTGATTGTATGAGTGCGATTGTGTGATTGCGATTTTATGATTGTGATTGTATGATTGTTGTTGTATGAATGCCATTGTATGATTGCGATTTTATGATTGTGATTGTATGATTGTTGTTGTATGAATGCCATTGTATGATTGTGATTGTATGATTGTGATTGTATAATTGTGATTGTAGGACTGTGACAGTATGTTTGTGATTGTATGATTGTGATTGAATGATTGTGATTGTGTGATTGTGATTGTATGATTGTGATTGTAGGATTGTGATTGTATGATCGTGATTGTGTGATTGTGATTCTGAGATTGTAATTGTATGGTTGTGATCGTATGACAGTGATTGTATGATTATGATTGTATGATTGTGATTGTATGATTGTGATTGTATGATTGTGATTGTATGATTGTGATTGTATGAGTTTGATTGTATGATTGTGACTGCATGAGTGTGATTGTATGATTGTAATAGTATGATTGTGATTGTATGATTGTGATTGTATCAATGTTTTTGGGAGATTGTATTTATATGATAGCGATTGTATGATTGTAATTGTATGACTGTGGTAGTATGATTGTAATTGTATAATTATGATTGTATGATTGTGACTATATTATTGCGATTGTATGATTGTGATTGAATGATTGTGATTGTATGATTGTGATTGTATGATTGTGATTGTATAAGTGCCATTGTATGATTGCGATTTTATGATTGTGATTGTATGATTGTGATTTTATGATTGTGATTGTATGATTGTGATTGTATGATTGTGATTGTATGATTGTGACGGTATGAGTGTGATTGTATGATTGTGATAGTATGATTGTTATTGCATGTTTGCGATTGCAGAATTGTGTTGGTATGATTGTTATTGTATGATTGAGATTGTATGTTTGTGATTGTATGGTTGTGATTGTATGGTTGTGATAGTATGATTGCGACTGCAGGATTGTGCTTGTATGATTGCATTTGTATGATCGTGATTGTATGATTGTGATTGCATGATTGTGATTGCATGATTGTGATTCTAATTGCGATTGTATGAATGTAATTGTATGACTGTGGTAGTATGACTCTGATTGTATGATAGTGATTGTATGATTGCGACTGTATGATTGGGATTGTATGATTGTGATTGTATTTTTGTGAATGTATGATTGTGATTGTATGACTGTGATTTTATGATTGTGATTGTATCAGTGTTTTTGGGAGATTGTATTTACATGATTGAGATTGTATCATTGTGATTGAATGATTGTGATTGTATGATTGTGATTGTATGATTGTGATTGTATGATTGTGTTTGTATGATTGTGATTGTATGAGTGCGATTGTGTGATTGCGATTTTATGATTGTGATTGTATGATTGTTGTTGTATGAATGCCATTGTATGATTGCGATTTTATGATTGTGATTGTATGATTGTTGTTGTATGAATGCCATTGTATGATTGTGATTGTATGATTGTGATTGTATAATTGTGATTGTAGGACTGTGACAGTATGTTTGTGATTGTATGATTGTGATTGAATGATTGTGATTGTGTGAATGCCATTGTATGATTGTGATTGTATGATTGTGATTGTATGATTGTGATTGTATGATTCTGATTGTATGATTGTGATTGTATTATTGTGATTGTATGATTGTGATTGTATGGTTGTGATTGTATGATTGTAATTGTATGATTGTGGTCGTATGACTGTGATTGTATGATTGTGATTGTATGATTGTGATTGTATGATTGTGATTGTATGGTTGTGATTGTATGATTGTGACTGTATTATTGTGATTGTATGATTGTGATAATATGATTGTTTCCGGGAGATTGTATTTATATGATTGCGTTTGTATGATTGTGATTGAATGATTGTGATTGTATGATTCTGATTTTATGAGTGTGAGTGTATGATTGCGATAGCATGAATGTTATTGCATGATAGCGATTACAGGATTGTGATTGTATGATGGTGATTGTATGACTGTGACTGTATTATTGTGATTGTATGATTGTGATTGTATGATGGTGATGGTATGATTATGACTGTACGATTGTTTTTGTTTGATGGCGATTGTATGTTTGTGATTGTATGATTGTGATTGTATTATTGTGATTGTATGATTGTGATTGTATGATTGTGATTGAATGACTGCTTTTGAATGATTGTCATTGTAATATTGTGACTGTATGATTGTGATTGTATGATTGTGATTGTATGACTCTGATTGTATGATTGTGATTGTATGATTGTGATTGTATGATTGTGAATGTATGATTGTGATTGTATGATTGTGATTGTATGATTGTTTTTGTATGACTGTGATTGTATAGCAGTAATTGCATGATTGTCTTCGTATGATTGTGATCGTATGATTGTGATGGTATGATTGTGATTGTATCATTGTGATTGAATGATTGTGAGTGTATGATTGTGAGTGTATGATTGTGATTGTATGATTGTGATTGTATGATTGTTTTTGTATGAATGTGATTGTATGATTGTGATTGTATGATTGTGTCCGTATGATTGTGATCGTAAGATTGTGGTTGTATAATTATGGTTCTATTATTGTGATTGTATGATTGCTCTTGTATGATTATGATCGTATGATTGTAATTGCATGATTGTGATTGCATGATTATGATTGTATGATTGCGATCGTATGACTGTGATTGTTTGATTGTGATTGTATGATCGAAATTGCATGATTGTGGTTGTATGATTGT
This sequence comes from Megachile rotundata, assembly GCF_050947335.1. Taxonomy (NCBI): domain Eukaryota; kingdom Metazoa; phylum Arthropoda; class Insecta; order Hymenoptera; family Megachilidae; genus Megachile; species Megachile rotundata. The sequence continues at coordinate 598,347 of NW_027473324.1, forward strand.
GATCGTATGCTTGTGATTATATGATTGTGATTGTATGATTGCGATAGTATGATTGTGATTGTATGATTCTGAGTGTATGATTGTGATTGTATGATTGTGATTGTTTGATTGCGATTGTATGATTGTGATTGTATGATTGTGATTTTATGATTGTGATTGTATGATTGTGATTGTATGATTGTGATTGTATGATTGTTTTTGTATGATTGTTTTTGTATGATTGTGATTGTATAGTAGTAATTGTATGATTGTGATCGTATGATTGTCATTGTATGATTGTGATTGTATCATTGTGATTGAATGATTGTGAGTGTATGATTGCGATTGTATGATTTGGATCGTATGATTGTGATTGTTTGATTGCGATTGTATGATTGTGATTGTATGATTGTGATTGTATGATTGTGACTGCATGATTGTGATGGTATGATTGTGATTGTATGATTTTGATTGTATGATTGTGATTGTATGATTGTGATTGTACGATTGTGATTGTATGATTGTTTTTGTATGATTGTTTTTGTATGATTGTTATTGTATAGTAGTAATTGTATGATTGTGATCGTATGATTGTCATTGTATGATTGTGATTGTATTATTGTGATTGAATGATTGTGAGTGTATGATTGCGATTGTATGATTTGGATCGTATGATTGTGATTGTTTGATTGCGATTGTATGATTGTGATTGTATGATTGTGATTGTATGATTGTGATTGTATGATTGTGATTGTATGATTGTGATTGTATGATTGTAATTGTATGGTTGTGATTGTATGATTGTGATTGTATGATTGTGATTGTATGATTGTGATTGTAAGATGGCGCGTGTATGATTGAGATTGTATGATTGTGATTGTATGATTGTGATTTTATGATTGTGATTGTATGATTGTGATTGTATGATTGTGATAGTATGATTGTTATTGCATGATTGCGATTGCAGAATTGTGTTTGTATGATTGTTATTGTATGATTGTGGTTGTATGTTTGTGATTGTATTAATGTGATTGTATGGTTGTGATTGTACGTTTGTGATTGTATGATTGCGATTGTATGATCGTGATTGTATGATTGCGATTATATAGTTGTGATTGTGTGATTGTGATTGTATGATTGTGATGGTATGATTGCGATTGTATGATTGTGTTTGCATGGTTGTGATTGCACGATTGTGATTGCACGATAGTGATTCTATGATTGTGATTGTATGATTGCGGCTGTATGAGTGTGATTGTATGATTGTGATTGTATGACTGTGATTGTATGATTGTGATTGTATGATTGTGATTGTAGGATTGTGACAGTATGTTTGTGGTTGTATGATTGTGATTGTATGATTGTGATTGTATGATTGTGATTGTATGATTGTGATTGTATGATTGTGATTGTATGATTGTGATTGTGTGATTGTGATTGTATGTGTGTGATTGTATGATTGTGACTGTATGAGTGTGATTGTATGATTGTGATAGTATGATTGTGATTGTATGATTGTGATTGTATCAATGTTTTTGGGAGATTGTATTTATATGGTTGCGATTGTATGATTGTTATTGTATGATTGTGATTGTATGTTTGTGATTGTATCAATGTTTTTGGGAGATTGTATTTATATGGTTGCGATTGTATGATTGTTATTGTATGATTGTGATTGTATGTTTGTGATTGTATTATTGTGATTGTATCCTTGTGATTGTATGGTTGTGATTGTATGATTGCGTTTGTATGACCGTGATTGTATGATTCTGATTTTATGAGTGTGATTGTATGATTGCGATAGCATGATTGTTATTGCGTGATTGCGATTGCAGGATTGTGATTGTATGATGGTGATTGTATGACTGTGACTGTATAATTGTGATTGTATGATTGTGATTATATGAGTGTGATTGTATGATTGTGATTGTATGACTGCGATTGTATGATTGTGATTGTATTATTGCGATTGTATTATTATGCTTCTATGATTGTGATTGTATGATTGTGATTGTATGAGTGCGATTGTATGATTGTGACTGTATGATTGTGATAGTATGATTCTATTTGATGATTGTGATTGTATGATTGTGACTGTATTATTGTGATTTTATGATTGTGTATGAGAGATTGTAAATGAATGATTGCTATTTTATGGGTGTGATTGTGTTATTGTGATTGTGAGTTTGTGATTCTGAGATTGTAATTGTATGACTGCCATTGTATGATCGTGATGGTATGATTGTTTTTGTATGATTGTGATTGTATGATTGTAATTGTATGATTGTGGTCGTATGACAGTGATTGTATGATTGTGATTGTATGATTGTGATTGTACGATTGTGACAGTATGTTTGTGGTTGTATGATTGTGATTGTACGATTGTGATTGTACGATTGTGATTGTACGATTGTGATTGTACGATTGTGATTGTACGATTGTGATTGTAGGATTGTGATTGTACGATTGTGATTGTACGATTGTGATTGTATGGTTGTGATTGTATGATTGTGATTGTATGAGTGTGATTGTGACTATATGAGTGTGATTGTATGATTGTGACTGTATGATTGTGATTGTATCAATGTTTTTTGGATATTGTATTTATATGATTGCGATTGTATGATAGTTATTGTATGATTGTGATTGTATGTTTGTGATTGTATTATTGTGATTGTATGGTTGTGATTGTATGGTTGTAATTGTATGATTGCGATTGTATGATCGTGATTGTGTGATTGTGAGTGTATGATTGTGCTTGTATGATTGTGACTGTATGATTGTGATTGTATGATTGGGTCCGTATGAGTGTGAGTGTATGATTGTGATAGTATGATTGTTATTGTATTATTGTGATTGTATGATTGTGATTGTATGATTGCGATTGTATGATCGTGATTGTATGATTGTGATTGTATGATTGTGATTGCATGATTGTGATTGCATGATTGTGATTGTAATTGCGATTGTATGAATGTAATTGTATGACTGTGGTAGTATGACTCTGATTGTATGATAGTGATTGTATGATTGCGACTGTATGATTGGGATTGTATGATTGTGATTGTATTTTTGTGAATGTATGATTGTGATTGTATGACTGTGATTTTATGATTGTGATTGTATCAGTGTTTTTGGGAGATTGTATTTACATGATTGCGATTGTATCATTGTGATTGAATGATTGTGATTGTATGATTGTGATTGTATGATTGTGATTGTATGATTGTGATTGTATGATTGTGATTGTATGAGTGCGATTGTGTGATTGCGATTTTATGATTGTGATTGTATGATTGTTGTTGTATGAATGCCATTGTATGATTGCGATTTTATGATTGTGATTGTATGATTGTTGTTGTATGAATGCCATTGTATGATTGTGATTGTATGATTGTGATTGTATAATTGTGATTGTAGGACTGTGACAGTATGTTTGTGATTGTATGATTGTGATTGAATGATTGTGATTGTGTGATTGTGATTGTATGATTGTGATTGTAGGATTGTGATTGTATGATCGTGATTGTGTGATTGTGATTCTGAGATTGTAATTGTATGGTTGTGATCGTATGACAGTGATTGTATGATTATGATTGTATGATTGTGATTGTATGATTGTGATTGTATGATTGTGATTGTATGATTGTGATTGTATGAGTTTGATTGTATGATTGTGACTGCATGAGTGTGATTGTATGATTGTAATAGTATGATTGTGATTGTATGATTGTGATTGTATCAATGTTTTTGGGAGATTGTATTTATATGATAGCGATTGTATGATTGTAATTGTATGACTGTGGTAGTATGATTGTAATTGTATAATTATGATTGTATGATTGTGACTATATTATTGCGATTGTATGATTGTGATTGAATGATTGTGATTGTATGATTGTGATTGTATGATTGTGATTGTATAAGTGCCATTGTATGATTGCGATTTTATGATTGTGATTGTATGATTGTGATTTTATGATTGTGATTGTATGATTGTGATTGTATGATTGTGATTGTATGATTGTGACGGTATGAGTGTGATTGTATGATTGTGATAGTATGATTGTTATTGCATGTTTGCGATTGCAGAATTGTGTTGGTATGATTGTTATTGTATGATTGAGATTGTATGTTTGTGATTGTATGGTTGTGATTGTATGGTTGTGATAGTATGATTGCGACTGCAGGATTGTGCTTGTATGATTGCATTTGTATGATCGTGATTGTATGATTGTGATTGCATGATTGTGATTGCATGATTGTGATTCTAATTGCGATTGTATGAATGTAATTGTATGACTGTGGTAGTATGACTCTGATTGTATGATAGTGATTGTATGATTGCGACTGTATGATTGGGATTGTATGATTGTGATTGTATTTTTGTGAATGTATGATTGTGATTGTATGACTGTGATTTTATGATTGTGATTGTATCAGTGTTTTTGGGAGATTGTATTTACATGATTGAGATTGTATCATTGTGATTGAATGATTGTGATTGTATGATTGTGATTGTATGATTGTGATTGTATGATTGTGTTTGTATGATTGTGATTGTATGAGTGCGATTGTGTGATTGCGATTTTATGATTGTGATTGTATGATTGTTGTTGTATGAATGCCATTGTATGATTGCGATTTTATGATTGTGATTGTATGATTGTTGTTGTATGAATGCCATTGTATGATTGTGATTGTATGATTGTGATTGTATAATTGTGATTGTAGGACTGTGACAGTATGTTTGTGATTGTATGATTGTGATTGAATGATTGTGATTGTGTGAATGCCATTGTATGATTGTGATTGTATGATTGTGATTGTATGATTGTGATTGTATGATTCTGATTGTATGATTGTGATTGTATTATTGTGATTGTATGATTGTGATTGTATGGTTGTGATTGTATGATTGTAATTGTATGATTGTGGTCGTATGACTGTGATTGTATGATTGTGATTGTATGATTGTGATTGTATGATTGTGATTGTATGGTTGTGATTGTATGATTGTGACTGTATTATTGTGATTGTATGATTGTGATAATATGATTGTTTCCGGGAGATTGTATTTATATGATTGCGTTTGTATGATTGTGATTGAATGATTGTGATTGTATGATTCTGATTTTATGAGTGTGAGTGTATGATTGCGATAGCATGAATGTTATTGCATGATAGCGATTACAGGATTGTGATTGTATGATGGTGATTGTATGACTGTGACTGTATTATTGTGATTGTATGATTGTGATTGTATGATGGTGATGGTATGATTATGACTGTACGATTGTTTTTGTTTGATGGCGATTGTATGTTTGTGATTGTATGATTGTGATTGTATTATTGTGATTGTATGATTGTGATTGTATGATTGTGATTGAATGACTGCTTTTGAATGATTGTCATTGTAATATTGTGACTGTATGATTGTGATTGTATGATTGTGATTGTATGACTCTGATTGTATGATTGTGATTGTATGATTGTGATTGTATGATTGTGAATGTATGATTGTGATTGTATGATTGTGATTGTATGATTGTTTTTGTATGACTGTGATTGTATAGCAGTAATTGCATGATTGTCTTCGTATGATTGTGATCGTATGATTGTGATGGTATGATTGTGATTGTATCATTGTGATTGAATGATTGTGAGTGTATGATTGTGAGTGTATGATTGTGATTGTATGATTGTGATTGTATGATTGTTTTTGTATGAATGTGATTGTATGATTGTGATTGTATGATTGTGTCCGTATGATTGTGATCGTAAGATTGTGGTTGTATAATTATGGTTCTATTATTGTGATTGTATGATTGCTCTTGTATGATTATGATCGTATGATTGTAATTGCATGATTGTGATTGCATGATTATGATTGTATGATTGCGATCGTATGACTGTGATTGTTTGATTGCGATTGTATGATTGTGATTGTATGATTGTGATTTTATGATTGTGATTGTATGATTGTGATTGTATGATTGTGATTGTATGATTGTGATTGTATGATTGAGATTGAATGATTGTGATTGTATGATTGTGATTGTATGATTGTGATTGTATGATTGTGAATGTATGATTGCGATTGTATTATTGTGATTGTATGACTGTGATTGTATGATTGTTTTTGTATGATTGTGATTGTATAGTAGTAATTGTATGATTGTCTTCGTATGATTGTGATCGTATGATTGTGATTGTATGATTGTGATTGTATGATTGTGATTGTATGATTGTGATTGGATCATTGTTTTTGTATGATTGTGATTGTATGATTGCGATTGTGTGATTGTGATTGTATGATTGTGATTGTATGATTGTGATTGTATGATTGTTTTTGTATGAATGTGATTGTATGATTGTGATTGTATGATTGTGTCCGTATGATTGTGATCGTAAGATTGTGGTTGTATAATTATGGTTCTATTATTGTGATTGTATGATTGCTCTTGTATGATTATGATCGTATGATTGTAATTGCATGATTGTGATTGTATGATTGTGATTGTATGATTGTGATTGTATGATTGTGATTGTATGATTGTGAATGTATGATTGCGATTGTATTATTGTGATTGTATGACTGTGATTGTATGATTGTTTTTGTATGATTGTGATTGTATAGTAGTAATTGTATGATTCTCTTCGTATGATTGTGATTGTATGATTGTGATTGTATGATTGTGATTGTATGATAGTGATTGTATGATAGTGATTGTATGATTGGGATGGTATGATTGTGATTGTATGATTGTGATTGTATGATTGTGATTGTATGATTGGGATGGTATGATTGTGATTGTATGATCGAAATTGCATGATTGTGATTGTATGATTGTGATCGTATGCTTGTGATTATATGATTGTGATTGTATGATTGCGGTAGTATGATTGTGATTGTATGATTCTGATTGTATGATTGTGATTGTATGATTGTGATTGTTTGATTGCGATTGTATGATTGTGATTGTATGATTGTGATTTTATGATTGTGATTGTATGATTGTGATTGTATGATTGTGATTGTATGATTGTGATTGTATGATTGTGATTGTAAGATTGCGTGTGTATGATTGCGATTGTATGATTGTGATTGTATGATTGTGATTGTATGATTGTGATTGTATGATTGTGTTTGTATGATTGCGATTGTATGATTGTGATTGTATGATTGTGATTGCATGATTGTGATGGTATGATTGTGATGGTATGATTGTGATTGTATGATTTTGATTGTATGATTGTGATTGTATGATTGTGATTGTATGATTGTGATTGTATGATTGTGATTGTATGATTGCGATTTTATGATTGTGATTGTATGATTGTTATTGTGTGAATGCCATTGTATGATTGTGATTGTATGATTCTGATTGTATGATTGTGATTGTATGATTGTGATTGTATTATTGTGATTGTATTATTGTGATTGTATGATTGTGATTGTATGATTGTGATTGTATGATTGCGATTGTATGATTGTGATTGTATGATTGTGATTGTATGATTGTGATTTTATGATTGTGACGTTATGAGTGTGATTGTATGATTGTGATAGTATGATTGTTATTGCATGGTTGCGATTGCAGAATTGTGTTTGTATGATTGTTATTATATGATTGTGGTTGTATGTTTGTGATTGTATTAATGTGATTGTATGGTTGTGATTGTACGTTTCTGATTGTATGATTGCGATTGTATGATCGTGATTGTATGATTGTGATTGTATAGTTGTGATTGTGTGATTGTGATTGTATGATTGTGATTGTATGATTGCGATTGTATGATTGTGTTTGCATGGTTGTGATTGCACGATTGTCATTGCACGAGTGTGATTCTACGATTGTGATTGTATGATTGCGACTGTATGAGTGTGATTGTATGATTGTGGTTGTATGACTGTGATTGTATGATTGTGATTGTATGATTGTGATTGTATGATTGTGACTGTAGGATTGTGACAGTATGTTTGTGGTTGTATGATTGTGATTGTATGATTGTGATTGTATGATTGTGATTGTATTATTGTGATTGTATGATTGTGATTGTATGATTGTGATTGAATGACTGCTTTTGAATGATTGTCATTGTAATATTGTGACTGTATGATTGTGATTGTATGATTGTGATTGTATGACTCTGATTGTATGATTGTGATTGTATGATTGTGATTGTATGATTGGGATTGTATGATTGTGATTGTATGATTGTGATTGTATGATTGAGATTGTATGATTGTGATTGTATGATTGTGATTGTAGGATTGTGATTGTATGATCGTGATTGTGTGATTGTGATTCTGAGATTTTAATTGTATGGTTGTGATCGTATGACAGTGATTGTATGATTGTGAATGTATGATTGTGATTGTATGATTGTGATTGTATGACTGTTTTTGTATGACTGTGATTGTATAGTAGTAATTGTATGATTGTCATCGTATGATTGTGATTGTATGATTGTTCTCGTATGATTGTGATTGTATAGTAGTAGTTGTATGATTGTCTTCGTATGATTCTGATCGTATGATTGTGATGGTATGATTGTGATTGTATGATTGTGATTGTATGATTCTGATTGTATGATTGTGATTGTATGATTGTGATTGTATGATTGTGATTGTATGATTGTGATTGTATGATTGTGATTGTATGATTGTGATTGTATGATTGTGATTTTATGATTGTGATTGTATGATTGTGATTGTATGATTGTGATAGTATGATTGTTATTGCATGTTTGCGATTGCAGAATTGTGTTTGTATGATTGTTATTGTATGATTGTGGTTGTATGTTTGTGATTGTATTAATGTGATTGTATGGTTGTGATTGTAGGATTGTGACAGTATGTTTGTGGTTGTATGATTGTGATTGTATGATTGTGATTGTATGATTGTGATTGTATGATTGTGATTGTATGATTGGGATGGTATGATTGTGATTGTATGATCGAAATTGCATGATTGTCATTGTATGATTGTGATCGTATGCTTGTGATTATATGATTGTGATTGTATGATTGCGATAGTATGATTGTGATTGTATGTTTGTGATTGTATTATTGTGATTGTATGGTTGTGATTGTATGGTTGTGACTGTATGATTGCGATTGTATGATCGTGATTGTATGATTGTGATTGTATGATTGTGATTGTATGATTGTGGTTGTATGATTGTGATTGTATGATTGTGATTGTATTATTGTGATTGTATTATTGTGCTTCTATGATTGTTATTGTATGATTGTGATTGTATGATTGTGATTGTATGATTGTGATTGTATGATTGTGATCGTATGATTGTGATAGTATGATTCTATTTGATGATTGTGATTGTATGATTGTGACTGTATTATTGTGATTTTATGATTGTGTATGAGAGATTGTAAATGAATGATTGCTATTTTATGGGTGTGATTGTGTTATTGTGATTGTGAGTTTGTGATTCTGAGATTGTAATTGTATGACTGCCATTGTATGATCGTGATGGTATGATTGTTTTTGTATGATTGTGATTGTATGATTGTAATTGTATGATTGTGGTCGTATGACAGTGATTGTATGATTGTGATTGTATGATTGTGATTGTATGATTGTGATTGTATGATTGTGACGGTATGAGTGTGATTGTATGATTGTGATAGTATGATTGTTATTGCATGATTGCGATTGCAGAATTGTGTTGGTATGATTGTTATTGTATGATTGTGATTGTATGTTTGTGATTGTATGGTTGTGATTGTATGGTTGTGATTGTATGATTGCGATTGTATGATCGTGATTGTATGATTGTTGTTGTATGAATGCCATTGTATGATTGTGATTTTATGATTGTGACTGTATGACTGTGATTGTATGATTGTGGTCGCATGACTGGGATTGTATGATTGTGATTGTATGATTGTGATTGTATGATTGTGATAGTATGATTGCGACTGCAGGATTGTGCTTGTATGATTGCAATTGTATGATCGTGATTGTACGATTGTGATTGCATGATTGTGATTGCATGATTGTGATTGTAATTGCGATTGTATGAATGTAATTGTATGACTGTGGTAGTATGACTCTGATTGTATGATAGTGATTGTATGATTGCGACTGTATGATTGGGATTGTATGATTGTGATTGTATTTTTGTGAATGTATGATTGTGATTGTATGACTGTGATTTTATGATTGTGATTGTATCAGTGTATTTGGGAGATTGTATTTACATGATTGCGATTGTATCATTGTGATTGAATGATTGTGATTGTATGATTGTGATTGTATGATTGTGATTGTATGAGTGCGATTGTGTGATTGCCATTTTATGATTGTGATTGTATGATTGTTGTTGTATGAATGCCATTGTATGATTGCGATTTTATGATTGTGATTGTATGATTGTTGTTGTATGAATGCCATTGTATGATTGTGATTGTATGATTGTGATTGTATGATTGTGATTGTATGTTTTTTTTTTGTATGACTGTGATTGTATAGTAGTAATTGTATGATTGTCATCGTATGATTGTGATTGTATGATTGTTTTCGTATGATTGTGATTGTATAGTAGTAATTGTATGATCGTCTTCGTATGATTGTGATCGTATGATTGTGATGGTATGATTGTGATTGTATCATTGTGATTGAATGATTGTGAGTGTATGATTGTGAGTGTATGATTGTGATTGTACGATTGTGATTGTATGATTGTTTTTGTATGAATGTGATTGTATGATTGTGATTGTATGATTGTGTCCGTATGATTGTGATCGTAAGATTGTGGTTGTATAATTATGGTTCTATTATTGTGATTGTATGATTGCTCTTGTATGATTATGATCGTATGATTGTAATTGCATGATTGTGATTGTATGAATGTGATTGTATGATTGTGATTGTATGATTGTGATTGTATGATTGTGATTGTATGATTGTGATTGTATGATTGAGATAGTATGATTGTGATTGTATTATTGTGATTGTATGATTGTGATTGTACGATTGTGATTGTATGATTGTGAATGTATGATTGTGACTGTATGATTGTGATTGTATGACTGTGATTGTATGATTGTTTTTGTATGATTGTGATTAGATAGTAGTAATTGTATGATTGTCTTCGTATGATTGTGATCGTATGATTGTGATTGTATGATTGTGATTGTATGATTGTGATTGTATGATTGTGACTGTATGATTGTGATTGCATCATTGTTTTTGTATGATTGTGATTGTATGATTGCGATTGTGTGATTGTGATTGTATGATTGTGATTGTATGATTGTGATTGTATGATTGGGATGGTATGATTGTGATTGTATGATTGTGATTGTATGATTGTGATTGTATGATTGGGATGGTATGATTGTGATTGTATGATCGAAATTGCATGATTGTGATTGTATGATTGCGATCGTATGCTTGTGATTATATGATTGTGATTGTATGATTGCGATAGTATGATTGTGATTGTATGATTCTGATTGTATGATTGTGATTGTATGATTGTGATTGTTTGATTGCGATTGTATGATTGTGATTGTATGATTGTGATTTTATGATTGTGATTGTATGATTGTGATTGTATGATTGTGTTTGTATGATTGCGATTGTATGATTGTGATTGTATGATTGTGATTGCATGATTGTGATGGTATGATTGTGATTGTATGATTTTGATTGTATGATTGTGATTGTATGATTGTGATTGTATGATTGTGATTGTATGATTGTTTTTGTATGATTGTTTTTGTATGATTGTGATTGTATAGTAGTAATTGTATGATTGTGATCGTATGATTGTCATTGTATGATTGTGATTGTATCATTGTGATTGAATGATTGTGAGTGTATGATTGCGATTGTATGATTGCGATCGTATGGTTGTGATTGTTTGATTGCGATTGTATGATTGTGATTGTATGATTGTGATTGTATGATTGTGATTGTATGATTGTGATTGTATGATTGTGATTGTATGATTGTGATTGTATGACTGTAATTGTATGGTTGTGATTGTATGATTGTGATTGTATGATTGTGATTGTAAGATGGCGCGTGTATGATTGAGATTGTATGATTGTGATTGTATGATTGTGATCATATGGTTCTGATTGTTCGATTGCGATTGTACGATTGTGATTACATGATTGTGATTGCATGATTGTTTTTGTATGATTGTGATTCTATGATTGTGATTTTATGATTGTGCCTGTATGATTGTGATGGTATGATTGTGATTGTATGATTGTGATTGTATGATTGTTTTTGTATGATTGTGATTGTATAGTAGTAATTGTATGATTGTCATCGTATGATTGTGATTGTATGATTGTGATTGTATGATTGTGATTGTATGATTGTGATTGTATGATTGTGATTGTATGATTGTGATTGTATGATTGTGATTGTATGATTGTGATTGTATGATTGAGATTGTATGATTGTGATTGTATTATTGTGATTGTATGATTGCGATTGTGTGATTGTGATTGTATGATTGTGATTGTATGATTGTGATTGTATGATTGGGATGGTATGATTGTGATTGTATGATTGTGATTGTATGATTGTGATTGTATGATTGGGATGGTATGATTGTGATTGTATGATCGAAATTGCATGATTGTCATTGTATGATTGTGATCGTATGCTTGTGATTATATGATTGTGATTGTATGATTGCGATAGTATGATTGTGATTGTATGATTGTGATTGTATGATTGTGATTGTATGATTGTGATTGTTTGATTGCGATTGTATGATTGTGATTGTATGAGTGTGATTTTATGACTGTGATTGTATGATTGTGATTGTATGATTGTGATTGTGTGATTGTGATTGTATGATTGCGATTGTGTGATCGAAATTGCATGATTGTCATTGTATGATTGTGATCGTATGCTTGTAATTATATGATTGTGATTGTATGATTGAGATTGTATGATTGTGATTGTATTATTGTGATTGTATGATTGTGATTGTATGATTGTGATTGTATGATTGTGATTGTATGATTGCGATAGTATGATTGCGATTGTATGATTGTGATTGTATGATTGTGATTGTATGATTGTGATTGTATGATTGTGATTGTTTGATTGCGATTGTATGATTGTGATTCTATGATTGTGATTTTATGATTGTGATTGTATGATTGTGATTGTATGATTGTGATTGTATGATGGTGATTGTATGATTGTGATTGTATGATTGTGAATGTATGATTGTGATTGTATGATTGTGATTGTATGATTTTGATTGTATCATTGTGATTGTATGATTGTGAATGTATGATTGCGATTGTATTATTGTGATTGTATGACTGTGATTGTATGATTGTTTTTGTATGATTGTGATTGTATAGTAGTAATTGTATGATTCTCTTCGTATGATTGTGATTGTATGATTGTGATTGTATGATTGTGATTGTATGATAGTGATTGTATGATAGTGATTGTATGATTGGGATGGTATGATTGTGATTGTATGATTGTGATTGTATGATTGTGATTGTATGATTGGGATGGTATGATTGTGATTGTATGATCGAAATTGCATGATTGTGATTGTATGATTGTGATCGTATGCTTGTGATTATATGATTGTGATTGTATGATTGCGGTAGTATGATTGTGATTGTATGATTCTGATTGTATGATTGTGATTGTATGATTGTGATTGTTTGATTGCGATTGTATGATTGTGATTGTATGATTGTGATTTTATGATTGTGATTGTATGATTGTGATTGTATGATTGTGATTGTATGATTGTGATTGTATGATTGTGATTGTAAGATTGCGTGTGTATGATTGCGATTGTATGATTGTGATTGTATGATTGTGATTGTATGATTGTGATTGTATGATTGTGTTTGTATGATTGCGATTGTATGATTGTGATTGTATGATTGTGATTGCATGATTGTGATGGTATGATTGTGATGGTATGATTGTGATTGTATGATTTTGATTGTATGATTGTGATTGTATGATTGTGATTGTATGATTGTGATTGTATGATTGTTTTTGTATGATTGTTTTTGCATGATTGTGATTGTATAGTAGTAATTGTATGTTTGTGATCGTATGATTGTCATTGTATGATTGTGATTGTATCATTGTGATTGAATGATTGTGAGTGTATGATTGCGATTGTATGATTTGGATCGTATGATTGTGATTGTTTGATTGCGATTGTATGATTGTGATTGTATGATTGTGATGGTATGATTGTGATTGTGTGATTGTGATTGTATGATTGTAATTGTATGGTTGTGATTGTATGATTGTGATTGTATGATTGTGATTGTATGATTGTGATTGTGTGATTGTGATTGTAAGATGGCGCGTGTATGATTGAGATTGTATGATTGTGATTGTATGATTGTGATCATATGGTTCTGATTGTTCGATTGCGATTGTACGATTGTGATTACATGATTGTGATTGCATGATTGTGATTGTATGATTGTGATTCTATGATTGTGATTGTATGATTGTGATTGTATGATTGAGATTGTATGATTGTGATTGTATTATTGTGATTGTATGATTGTGATTGTATGAATGTGATTGTATGCTTGTGAATGTATGATTGTGATTGTATGATTGTGATTGTATGACTGTGATTGTATGATTGTTTTTGTATGATTGTGATTGTATGATTGTGAATGTATGATTGTGATTGTATGACTGTGATTGTATGATTGTTTTTGTATGATTGTGATTGTATGATTGTGATTGTATGATTGTGATTGTATTATTGAGATAGTATGATTGTGATTGTATTATTGTGATAGTATGATTGTGATTGTATGATTGTGATTGTATGATTGTGATTGTATGATTGTGAATGTATGATTGTGATTGTATGATTGTGATTGTATGACTGTGATTGTATGATTGTTTTTGTATGATTGTGATTGTATGATTGTGAATGTATGATTGTGATTGTATGACTGTGATTGTATGATTGTTTTTGTATGATTGTGATTGTATGACTGTGATTGTATGACTGTGATTGTATTATTGTGATTGTATGATTGTGATTGTATGATTGTGATTGTATGGCTGTGATTGTATGGTTGTCATTGTATGATTGCGACTGCAGGATTGCGCTTGTACGATTGCAATTGTATGATTGTGATTGTATGATTGTGATTGCATAATTGTGATTGCATGATTGTGATTGTAATTGCGATTGTATGAATGTAACTGTATGACTGAGGTAATATGACTCTGATTGTATGATAGTGATTGTATGATTGCGACTGTATGATTGGGATTGTATGATTGTGATTGTATGATTGTGCTTGTATGACTGTGATTTTATGATTGTGATTGTATCAGTGTATTTGGGAGATTGTATTTACATGATTGCGATTGTATCATTGTGATTGAATGATTGTGATTGTATGATTGTGATTGTATGATTGTGATTGTATGAGTGCGATTGTGTGATTGCCATTTTATGATTGTGATTGTATGATTGTTGTTGTATGAATGCCATTGTATGATTGCGATTTTATGATTGTGATTGTATGATTGTTGTTGTATGAATGCCATTGTATGATTGTGATTGTATGATTGTGATTGTATGATTGTGATTGTATGTTTTTTTTTTGTATGACTGTGATTGTATAGTAGTAATTGTATGATTGTCATCGTATGATTGTGATTGTATGATTGTTTTCGTATGATTGTGATTGTATAGTAGTAATTGTATGATCGTCTTCGTATGATTGTGATCGTATGATTGTGATGGTATGATTGTGATTGTATCATTGTGATTGAATGATTGTGAGTGTATGATTGTGAGTGTATGATTGTGATTGTACGATTGTGATTGTATGATTGTTTTTGTATGAATGTGATTGTATGATTGTGATTGTATGATTGTGTCCGTATGATTGTGATCGTAAGATTGTGGTTGTATAATTATGGTTCTATTATTGTGATTGTATGATTGCTCTTGTATGATTATGATCGTATGATTGTAATTGCATGATTGTGATTGTATGAATGTGATTGTATGATTGTGATTGTATGATTGTGATTGTATGATTGTGATTGTATGATTGTGATTGTATGATTGAGATAGTATGATTGTGATTGTATTATTGTGATTGTATGATTGTGATTGTACGATTGTGATTGTATGATTGTGAATGTATGATTGTGACTGTATGATTGTGATTGTATGACTGTGATTGTATGATTGTTTTTGTATGATTGTGATTAGATAGTAGTAATTGTATGATTGTCTTCGTATGATTGTGATCGTATGATTGTGATTGTATGATTGTGATTGTATGATTGTGATTGTATGATTGTGGTTGTATGTTTGTGATTGTATTAATGTGATTGTATGGTTGTGATTGTACGTTTCTGATTGTATGATTGCGATTGTATGATCGTGATTGTATGATTGTGATTGTATAGTTGTGATTGTGTGATTGTGATTGTATGATTGTGATTGTATGATTGTGATTGTATGATTGTGTTTGTATGATTGCGATTGTATGATTGTGATTGTATGATTGTGATTGCATGATTGTGATGGTATGATTGTGATTGTATGATTTTGATTGTATGATTGTGATTGTATGATTGTGATTGTATGATTGTGATTGTATGATTGTTTTTGTATGATTGTTTTTGTATGATTGTGATTGTATAGTAGTAATTGTATGATTGTGATCGTATGATTGTCATTGTATGATTGTGATTGTATCATTGTGATTGAATGATTGTGAGTGTATGATTGCGATTGTATGATTGCGATCGTATGGTTGTGATTGTTTGATTGCGATTGTATGATTGTGATTGTATGATTGTGATTGTATGATTGTGATTGTATGATTGTGATTGTATGATTGTGATTGTATGATTGTGATTGTATGACTGTAATTGTATGGTTGTGATTGTATGATTGTGATTGTATGATTGTGATTGTAAGATGGCGCGTGTATGATTGAGATTGTATGATTGTGATTGTATGATTGTGATCATATGGTTCTGATTGTTCGATTGCGATTGTACGATTGTGATTACATGATTGTGATTGCATGATTGTTTTTGTATGATTGTGATTCTATGATTGTGATTTTATGATTGTGCCTGTATGATTGTGATGGTATGATTGTGATTGTATGATTGTGATTGTATGATTGTTTTTGTATGATTGTGATTGTATAGTAGTAATTGTATGATTGTCATCGTATGATTGTGATTGTATGATTGTGATTGTATGATTGTGATTGTATGATTGTGATTGTATGATTGTGATTGTATGATTGTGATTGTATGATTGTGATTGTATGATTGTGATTGTATGATTGAGATTGTATGATTGTGATTGTATTATTGTGATTGTATGATTGCGATTGTGTGATTGTGATTGTATGATTGTGATTGTATGATTGTGATTGTATGATTGGGATGGTATGATTGTGATTGTATGATTGTGATTGTATGATTGTGATTGTATGATTGGGATGGTATGATTGTGATTGTATGATCGAAATTGCATGATTGTCATTGTATGATTGTGATCGTATGCTTGTGATTATATGATTGTGATTGTATGATTGCGATAGTATGATTGTGATTGTATGATTGTGATTGTATGATTGTGATTGTATGATTGTGATTGTTTGATTGCGATTGTATGATTGTGATTGTATGAGTGTGATTTTATGACTGTGATTGTATGATTGTGATTGTATGATTGTGATTGTGTGATTGTGATTGTATGATTGCGATTGTGTGATCGAAATTGCATGATTGTCATTGTATGATTGTGATCGTATGCTTGTAATTATATGATTGTGATTGTATGATTGAGATTGTATGATTGTGATTGTATTATTGTGATTGTATGATTGTGATTGTATGATTGTGATTGTATGATTGTGATTGTATGATTGCGATAGTATGATTGCGATTGTATGATTGTGATTGTATGATTGTGATTGTATGATTGTGATTGTATGATTGTGATTGTTTGATTGCGATTGTATGATTGTGATTCTATGATTGTGATTTTATGATTGTGATTGTATGATTGTGATTGTATGATTGTGATTGTATGATGGTGATTGTATGATTGTGATTGTATGATTGTGAATGTATGATTGTGATTGTATGATTGTGATTGTATGATTTTGATTGTATCATTGTGATTGTATGATTGTGAATGTATGATTGCGATTGTATTATTGTGATTGTATGACTGTGATTGTATGATTGTTTTTGTATGATTGTGATTGTATAGTAGTAATTGTATGATTCTCTTCGTATGATTGTGATTGTATGATTGTGATTGTATGATTGTGATTGTATGATAGTGATTGTATGATAGTGATTGTATGATTGGGATGGTATGATTGTGATTGTATGATTGTGATTGTATGATTGTGATTGTATGATTGGGATGGTATGATTGTGATTGTATGATCGAAATTGCATGATTGTGATTGTATGATTGTGATCGTATGCTTGTGATTATATGATTGTGATTGTATGATTGCGGTAGTATGATTGTGATTGTATGATTCTGATTGTATGATTGTGATTGTATGATTGTGATTGTTTGATTGCGATTGTATGATTGTGATTGTATGATTGTGATTTTATGATTGTGATTGTATGATTGTGATTGTATGATTGTGATTGTATGATTGTGATTGTATGATTGTGATTGTAAGATTGCGTGTGTATGATTGCGATTGTATGATTGTGATTGTATGATTGTGATTGTATGATTGTGATTGTATGATTGTGTTTGTATGATTGCGATTGTATGATTGTGATTGTATGATTGTGATTGCATGATTGTGATGGTATGATTGTGATGGTATGATTGTGATTGTATGATTTTGATTGTATGATTGTGATTGTATGATTGTGATTGTATGATTGTGATTGTATGATTGTTTTTGTATGATTGTTTTTGCATGATTGTGATTGTATAGTAGTAATTGTATGTTTGTGATCGTATGATTGTCATTGTATGATTGTGATTGTATCATTGTGATTGAATGATTGTGAGTGTATGATTGCGATTGTATGATTTGGATCGTATGATTGTGATTGTTTGATTGCGATTGTATGATTGTGATTGTATGATTGTGATGGTATGATTGTGATTGTGTGATTGTGATTGTATGATTGTAATTGTATGGTTGTGATTGTATGATTGTGATTGTATGATTGTGATTGTATGATTGTGATTGTGTGATTGTGATTGTAAGATGGCGCGTGTATGATTGAGATTGTATGATTGTGATTGTATGATTGTGATCATATGGTTCTGATTGTTCGATTGCGATTGTACGATTGTGATTACATGATTGTGATTGCATGATTGTGATTGTATGATTGTGATTCTATGATTGTGATTGTATGATTGTGATTGTATGATTGAGATTGTATGATTGTGATTGTATTATTGTGATTGTATGATTGTGATTGTATGAATGTGATTGTATGCTTGTGAATG